>NC_051422.1:34268151-34274506 GCF_015228065.2 Penaeus monodon | reverse complement strand
TCAGGCTAACTCTAGACACCCCCAATACCTATTCAAATTCTGGACAATGACAAAAACATGGTCATTAAAGAAAATGTCAAAAAGCACTGAATTTATTAAAGTGCATTTCTGGTAACAAATGGGGAGCTGATAGACAGTCTTTGCTAATGGTATATAAAGCCCTGATTAGGTCTAAAGTCGATTATGGGTCAATCGTGTATGGTTCGGCATCGAGAACAAGTTTGAAAGGTTTGGATGCTGTGCAGAATGCCTGTTTGCGTGTGTGTCTTGGAGCCCTGAAGTGCACTCGTATCGAGCGTCTTGAGGTTGAGTCAGGAGTACCTCCCCTCCGACTCAGACGCGGCCAGTTAGCCTTGAGCTATGCCGCAAAGGTGGCTCGAGAACCCGAGCCACCTAATGGCAATAGTGGCATTAGGCCCTTTGCCACGAGACTCCACGACCTCGTCGAGAAAGTCGGTATAGATCTCTCTACCATCGATACCCTGGTTCAGTCAAATATAGCGCCATGGGAAACCCCCATTTTTTCAATCATGGAAGCCTGGCTTCCATCAGCCAAGGCCATGGCGCCGGAGGTGGAGGTACGCCAGAGGTTCAGAGAGATCCTTATTAAACATCTCCCTTTTTTTCATATATATACCGACGGTTCCAAGACAGATGAGTGTGTGGGTGCGGGTGTATGGTCGACTAAATGTGAACTAAAGTTCAGACTGCCGAATCATACATCGATCTTTCTTGCTGAACTATTTGCCATTGATAAAGACATTGATTTTGCACTATCGGCGACCCACGATAGAATAGTAATTTTTTCAGATCATTAAATTCACTTAAAGCCATTAATTCATTAGAAACCAAAAATGAACTTCTGGGTAATATCATTCGTAAGCTACATGGTGCCAATAAATCAATCAAGCTAATATGGGTACCAGGCCACTCTGGCATCCATGGCAATGAACAGGCTGACAAACTAGCCGGGTCAACTGGCGATCTGGACACTACCATAGTTCGTACAGATCTCAGGTGTTTTGTGTCTCTTATAAAAGCAAAAATACATCTCCTGTGGCAAAGTGAGTGGACCAGCCTCCAACTGACAAACAAAGTCAGATTAAAGATAGAACCGTGGAGCACATCCCACAGGAAAGAAAGAAGGAGGAGGTGGTGTTGGCCCGCCTTAGGGCCAACGCTACAAGATTGACACACCTTACTCCCTACATAGAAAAGAAATACCCTCCACAATGCCAGACATGCAATGCCATCCTGACAATAGACCATATATTAACAGCATGTCAGATATACAATAACCACAGACAAAATATAATAAATTATTTAAGATTAAAAAATAAGGATTTCATAACATCAAATCTTTTATCAGATGATAAAAAAATAATAAGTAAAGTAATCGCTTTTTTAAGGGAGACAAAACTTTATGACCTTATATAGATTGATAGAATGAATAGGATCCATTGGCTTAATAACCTTGGCCACATGCCGCTGGTTGATAGCCAAGAAATCCAACAAAGAAGAAGAAAGCAGTGCACGGCACCCATGAGCTTCGCTATCATACGTTTTTATTCCGTGCTGCTCACTTTTTTTTTACTTTATTTTTCCACTTGTATTAAACACCTTTTGTGTTTTTACGGGTTAGGGGGGGAGTCATGGCCAGAGCAAAGGATGTCCTTGAATTACAAGAAGAAGAACTCTTCCTTTATCGGAGCATTTGAATCAATACATAGATAAATATTATGGTTTTCTTTTTTTTTTCTTTTAAATAAATGTTTTTAAATAAATAATCTAAAGGATCAGTGGAAGGACGATAACTTTCCTTTTTATTGTGGAAAATATAACTGAACGAAAGAGCTTTCGAAGCTTAGAACTATGAAGTAGGCTCTGAGAGCAATCTCTAACATAAGCAGATACAGGGACTGCTTGAAACTTGCCACGCCCGCTCGGTCGATCCTGCATGGGGTTAACTTCACTTTTACACACACATACACACACACACTCTTTTACACACACACACTCTCTTTACGCACACACTCTTTTACACACACACACACTTACACACACACACTCTTTTACACACACACACTTACACTTACATTTACTCACACACACTTACACTTACATTTACTCACACACACTTACACTTACACACATTTACACTTACATTTACTCACACGCACCTACACTTACATTTACTCACACACACCTACACTTACATTTACTCACACACACTTACACTTACACACACACACACATACACCATAACACTCAGACGCCTTCTACTGTCTCGCCTGTACATGGATCCTAATCCCCCATACGGATGGCGGCAGCCTATTCCCATGCTACCCAGTCAAATAGGTAAACTCAAGGTCCTAAGTGGATCCGGTATTCGTTAGTGCGCTGGGATGTGTGACAAATAATATCGAAAAGTGATTCGAGAAGTTGGGGATCACACTAAGAACATCTACTGCTAAAGAATAATGAGAAAGTACTTGAAAACTCGGGTCTAAGGAGGAGAGCCCGAGGGAAACTTTAGGCAAGGGTCATGACGCGCTCCTCAAGGAAATTATTCGGTGTAAGGTCACTGTATTATGCCTGTGTATAAGATAATAAAAATAGCAATAATAGTTATAATGATTACTATAATAATGATAAAATACAAGAATAGACCTAATGATAGCGACAATGACAATGATAATGATGATAATGATAATATTATTAATAGTAAGAACAGTGATAATAATAATAATAAAAAATAATGATAGTAGTAGACCTTGTAGTAATGATGATGATGGAGGTTATGATGGAAATGATAACTGTAACAATAATGACAGATGCAGGAAAAAAATATATTGAGAATTGTATTAGTTATATATAAAAAAGACTAATGTAAGGGTAACAAAATAACAATAGTGATAATGATAGTAAGAGTGATAGTGATAGTAATTAGTAAGAGTTATAGTAATAGTGATGATGATTAGTGATTATTAATTAGTGAATGGAGATAATGATAATAGTGACAGTGATAATGATGATAATAGTGGCGATAATAGCGATAATAGTGATAATGATAATCAGTCCATAATGGTGTTAATAATACACTAATAACGCGCGGATTCGAATCCTCTCGGAACTTCGCAAACAAACTCCGTTGAACCTAAATTCAAATTACGATTGAACTGAAAAATAAAACAATGGTAATAATGTTAAAGATACTATAGGAAAAACAACAACAAAGACGGGAGATCCAGGGACACAAGCCGTACAAAAGCCGAATCGCGAAGCGCTCACTCGGGCGCAGCTCGTTCGAGGGAAGGACCGCCATGGGTCGCCCTGCGAAACGCCGGTGAGTTTGTGCGCTGTTGGGCAGGGAATTTCGATTTTAACGCGGTGTCAGCTTTGTATGGAGAATGATGTCATCGAGAGCGACAGAGAGATAGAGGGGGACTGGGCACCCTCACCTCACAGAGCACAGGAAGGTCACGAACCCGGGTACGGCTGCCGTGGCTCCGTGTTTACAGCGGAAGGAAAGTGCCTCTGCGTCGCCCTGGAGACCAAGAGGTCTTAGTGTCTCGTTCTCTGTAAGCCGGCTCGAAGAGCTAGTAAGAGGGGGGGGGGGCAGGGGGCTTGCCCACTGCCAGGGAAGCAATAGAAGGAAAGGCTGGGTATGGATTCTGGGTTCGCCTGATACCCTGGTTTTGAGACTTGTGTCCGGAGATGCGTCTCTCGTGGTGACGAATGCTTTTAACAATTGGCTGTTTATTTGTTTCCTTTGAAAACATTACAATCTTGTTTCTATGAAGAAAACTTTTCAAAAAGATTAATGTTACCGAGAGCAATGCACAGGTATAGAGGGGGAGTGGACATAGCCATCTTGTAGAGCATATGAAAGAGTCATGAACAACACTGGTACAGTCAATGTGGCCTCGTATTTTCTGCAAAATGATGAAAATATCCGCTACATGTCACACAGCCACGGATCTTAATGTCGCATTCTCTGTAAGTTGGCACAAAGTACTAATGAAATTCGGGTCACAGGGTGAGTAGGGAATAAATGGAAGGTAGGAAAGGTTAGGTTTGGATTTCTGGGTTCACATGATACTCTGGGTTTAGGACTTTGACTCTGGAGGGTGTGTTGCTCTCAGTAACAAATATCCACAGGTCATTCCTGGGAAATCCAAAAGCATTGCTGCATGAACCAAAAACCCTCCTAACCTGGGGATGTCTCCCCCAGACCACCACCCAGTTGCCGATATTATTCTTGCGACCTATTTTTTTCATTTCTGATGTTATTTTTGCCTACACAGATTACTTAATGCATTAGAGAGTGCAACTTTTCTCTTTGATTTTTATAGTGCAGTTATATTTTCTTGTAGATATATACCAGTGCATTACAATTTGCACAACTTTCATATTATCATCTGGCAACCTTTGACTCGACTTCATTTTGCTTTTTCGTTTCCGTCCCTTCCACTCCCTAAGGTGTGAGAACCATGGGCACAGTATTCCTGTTTTAGTTGTGCAGCCCTTACCCCTCAAGGGGACCCTAAGGGGTGGCCTGTTTGTCTCCCCAACATGCTCTAGGTTTACCATGACCAATAATGAAGATTTTATACCCTTGTTGGGGGCAATGAGGCTTGCCCTTTCATCAAATAGCCCCACCAACTCAAACTCTCCCAGTTCCCCGACCCCAGGCTCTCCTTTTGGTCATGACTCTGAACAATGTAACTACTACCCCCTCCTCAATGCCTACTAATACCTTATCCACCCAAGTCAACATTCAAGCTCCAGGAGATATTTCAACTTCACCTCTGCTCCCAAAACCTTCTTCATCAGTCACCCCATCTTCCTGTATTACTATTTCACATCCTTATTGTACCCCTCTCCATAATACTATCTCCTTCAACACTACTCCCTCTTCCACACGTCAGTGTCCTTCTAGCGCCCCCATCTCCACAAATAACTTAAATACTCTACTTAGCCCGGCCAAATAGGACCAATTTTTTGTGATTTCCCCCACAGCCCCTTACTCTGAGAACACTCTTCTCTTCCAGTAATGTCTCCAAGATCAAATAAGCAAAGTCTCATTCCGTAGCCATTCATTCTTGTCTTGTCACAGTTACATCTGAAAACTATTATTAACCCTAAATGATCTCACTGGCAACCCTATTCCTGCAGAGCCTCATCCAACCCTCAATACTTGTACCGGCACTGTCTCTTTCTCCTCAGCAAACTGCCCAATTTATAACAAAAATTGGTCAGACTGTGGAGAAAACATACTTGCCTGCTCTGCTCACGGACTATGATGCACTGTCAGTACAGTGCTACTCCATTCCTCCTAAAGGTCACCGTAAGAACCTCACCAACATTGCCAAATTACTTTCCGTAGACATGACATTTCCATAATGTTTACATGGTGGAGAATCCCTCCTTGTCCAACCATATGGACCTCCACCCCGTCAATGTCAAAATTGTTGGCATTTAGGACATCCTGTCAAAGCCTGATGCCCTCTATGTGCCCAACCTGGTCATAACCGATCAAACTGCTTTGCACAGTCATGGAGATGTGCCATCTGTGGTGACCGCCATAATGTATTTTATAGGGGTTGCCTCACCTACAAGCTTGAGTTTGAGGTGGCAACTCTCAGATTCAAACTTGGTCTCATTCTGCGCGAAGCCAGACAGGATGCATGTCAACAAGGTTTTTCCCTTACTCCCTACTCCAGTGATGTTGCTTGCTTTGCCCCTTCCTCTCCTACCCAAGATGTTCTTACACCTCTATACCTATCCCTCCTATATCTTACTTCCCTACTTTTACCTCCTACCTTCCTCAGTCAAAGTCTTTTGCTATTCTAAATCCAAACACCCCAATCTCAACTGTAGCCCCAACACCTTCCCCTCTCCCTCCCCGCACTACCCGCAGCAGACAGACCAAACGTTCCAACCCTTCTCTTACCACACACCTCCACCTACCTTTGCCTCTACTCCTCAGACACCAGTCTCCTTCCCCCCCTCATAAGAAAACCTTTGTCTCACGAAACTCCCTAACCAACTCCTTTACAGAAACTATTGAAGAATTCAAACCTATCTACTCGAGTCCTATTGACACTCCCTCCTGGATACACACCTGGATCCCTTATGTCACAACTATGTCCTTCCCCAGATCCTCTACCTCTTGATACCCCTCCTGATACAACACCAACTCCCCCCTCTCATTCCTTATCTCACCCCCTAGCTCCTTCCACTTCAAATTCTCCTACAGTACTGTAACCATTATCACTTATAGGTTAAACTAAAGTATAGCTCTCCTACATTAGAATATTTGAAGTTTCAGTACTCACAGACCTGACCTCAT
>NC_051422.1:34248151-34250651 GCF_015228065.2 Penaeus monodon | reverse complement strand
CAGTGTTTATGCACATCATGATTGTTAGAAGGTAGAGTATCAAAATAATGGTTTCAAACTTCTTTCAACATTCTCACATGGGGCACCTGTATTCCTAGTATGCCTTGCCTGTTACTAATGCAACTGTCCTTGGGGTTTAGATAATATGAATGGAAGTGGATGAAGTCATCTGTTTATTATAGGCCCTCTTAATAAGAATATGCCCATAACCAATATAGTAATATAGTGATGTAGTAGTATATTGCGTGCCTAAACAGCCTACCAATGATTTGTCTGTCATTGATTCCTTTCTGTAATAGTTGATAGTCTTCAAATTTCATCACTTGTTTAATATCCCTTCCAATAAAAAGGGGTTGAGGGGCACTTACTTGTCATGTTCTACAAAGAAAGTCAGTGTTAGAGACATCCATCATTAATGAAAGTAAGGACTGTTTAATACTAAATGTATTGAATAAAGGATCCATCAAACATTTCATTGCTCATAGCATAAAGTGTCTGAAATAAACTAAGGCATTAGAGAGTGTAGAAGCCAAAAAATTGTATTTTGAGGATCTAAACTTCTCTGAACAAGAGTTCTAATTAGGTTGGTAATGTGGTGATATGCTAAATTAGTATGTTAATATTTTGTTTTTCAGCAAACCACACCATGTTCAGACACGTAGGTTAGATTTATAAACTATTGTACCCTGTACAACAGTCTGAATATAGTAGACTGTAGCCAGTGATTTCAAAATCAGCAGCTATGGATAATGCTTTTCTTGGTTAACAATAAAATTTGAAGCAGAGAATGTATATCAGAATGATATATGCAGAACTCCTATGATGAATTCTTATTAGTGTTATCCTTCTAAGTTCTTTGTCCTTTGACTTGCTTCAGTCCAGCAGAGAAGATTATCTAAATCAGAAGAGCAAGATTAATGATCAGATAAGTGGAGCAAGGTAGGCTATTATCAGCACGGTGCCCTTAAGTTAGCTGAAGTGATAAATTGAGGAGAAAACCACATGAACTGAGAAACATGAGAAACATGAAAGTCTTTCAGTTATGAGAAGAGTTGAAATGGTCTGGCTGTTTAGTCAGTCATTTAGAGATCTTATAATATAAAGATGGATACCCAGAATGTGGCTAGATAATAGATTTTGATATGCCTTGGACTCTCACAGCCACAGCCTGTAGTTTTCAGTGACTGATTTTATGACTGGATTGGCATGGCATCAGGGATTATTGTTCTGTGGAAATCATAGTGTATGGGAGAGATTTGACAGTGTTTCTTGTGTTTATATTTTTTTCTTGATCATTTTTGTCTTGAAATTAATGCTACATTATAGTCCTTTTTTTTATTTTTTATTTTTTTGTGTATGAATGTATGTATGTTTAGAATTTTAAAGCCTTCTTTGAATAGATTAGAGTCTAACATACTAAATGTATGGCAAAATGTGTAACTAGCATGTCCAAATTTCCCCTGTCTTTAATCTGTTTGTAACAACAAACCTAACTACAGCAGTTAAAACAATAAAGAATTTATGATGTTTTTCTTACAGAATCCAGAGCTTAGCTCTAGCAGCACTACAGGAAGCTGCAGAAGCTTACATCATCTCAATCATGGAGATGGCCAACCTGTGCAGCATCCATGCCAAGCGAGTCACCCTCTATCCAAAGGACATACGCCTCGTAAGGAGGATACGTGGCAACACATAAACTCTAGAATATTGTAATAGATGTATTGCTGTGAGAGGTCTGAATGGTTAATTTTGGTATCAGAAAATTTATAGAAATTTTCATTTTTGTTATAACAATAATATTTTAGTGGAAAGGAAGGAGGTGATATCACTTTTTTTAGTTGTAGGATTTAAAAAAAGAAATGTTTTATCTGATTTTCTTGTGTTTGTATACTTAGAACAATGAGTATATAAAGACACTATGATTAAGTTTTACACGTGAGCATGTGTACATGATGATGTTGAGAACATCATTTCTTAAAAAAGGTTTGCCTCAATATGTTTTCCTTTTATTGAAAAAAGAAAAGAAATCGAAATGTAATTTCTGTTACATGAAAAAGAGAAGAAAATATTCTCTTATTATTAACCCTGTGCTGCTTGGAACATGGAATTTATATATATGCACATAGATGGCCTCTCATTTTGTGTCTTTTCTCTTTCCCTCATACTGTCTTTCATTCCTTTCCCTTGGCCTCCCGTTTAATTATCACACGCATACTTTGTGTGTGATAATAAACTATCTTCCTTCTCTCTTTAAGACTGTTCCTCATTTCAGTTATTTGTATTTCGTATGAACTCCCCTGGTTCCCACTTTTTGTCCATTCATTACTTCTTTACCTTATTTAATTTTTCCAACTATCTATTATATACTTTTTGTGTCATTTCATTCAGTTTTTTATTATTGAAACTCCTCTCTTCTCATCTCTCCTGATTTTGCATTATCATTGTGCCTCTTCCCTATTTTTTATGTTCCTTATTTCATTCCATGTTATTTCAACCTGCT
>NC_051422.1:34210224-34243051 GCF_015228065.2 Penaeus monodon | reverse complement strand
GGAAGGGGGGGGGTTATTAGAGGGTGTAAGAACATTTTGGTAGGAAGGAAGGGGGCAAGCAAGCAACTCACGGAGTAGGGAGTAAGGGAAAAACCTTGTTGACATGCCCGTCTGGCTTCCCCAGAATGGACCAAGTTTAAATTTGGAAAGTTCCCACCTCAAACTAAAGCTTGTAGGTGAGGCAACCCCTAAAAAAATACTTTGGGGGTCACCACGAGGCCCCTCCCATGATGTGCAAAGCGTTTGTCGGTATGCCCGGGTGGGACATGGGGGCACAGGCTTTGACAGATGTCCTAAATGCCAAAAATTTTGCTTTGACGGGGGGGTCCAATGGTTGGCAAGGAGGGATTCTCCACCATGTAAACTTATGGAAATTATGTCTAGGGAAAGTAATTTTGGCAATGTTGTGAGTTCTTCGGTGCCCTTTTAGGAGGAAGGGAGTAGCACAAGAGTACGAAATTAAAAAAGAATTTAACTATTGGGGGAAAAAAATAAAAGGGAAAGAAAAAGAGTTTTAAAATAAATATGATTTCTGTTTGCTATGCATTTTCTTTTCTTGTAGACAAAAAAAATTTATTTGAAAATATCAGCTCTTGAAGCCTCTGGGGCCCAAAGGGATAAGGCTTGGCCTCCTAACCAAGGGATTGCGGGTTCGATCCCGCCAAGGTTCGAGGCTTTTTTTAGTAACTGTTTAGAATGTTACTTTTTGTAAAAATATTGCTGTTGTTACTATATCGCGTATTAAATAAGCGGGGCCATGTTTATAACTATAAATTTTTTAAACTTTACTGGAATCTTTACCTCTGTTTACTGACATGCAGATATTTTTTTAGCTAAACGACTAAAAAGTAACACATTAAAAATACTACCTTCTTGGTTTTCTTAGTTGTGCTTTAGTATGCCAGTGCTACTAAACCATACCAGAACAAAACCAAACATAATACAAATTGCATTTAAATTTCTATCTCCCCAAAACAATCAATGGTTTTCATCGCAAGCAAATCAAAAAAAATGTAATCGGATAAAAATTTAAACACGGAAGAGAGAAGAGGAAGAAGCTTATGCACCCTAGAACACATTTTTAATGCGGACCACGCACGCCCCGCGCACCCCGGGGTAGTGAGTCCAAGATATGGGTGGGTAGAAAGGGGGGTGGCTGTGGTTGGGGGGGGGGTGGGGGGTACGGATATCGTAAGGAAAGACTCGAAAATTATTTACTTTGTGAAAGGGAAAAAAGGAGTATTTAAGGGGTGGATAAGATCGTGTATTGCAAAGTGCGATATTTAAAACAGAGGGAGTTATGGTGGTAATGTTGCTTGCGAAAGGCGGTATTAAAAGGTATTTAAGGGAAATGGACAAGGAAGAACACACATACATGAGAGAGAAAAAAGAGAGAAGAGAAGAGGAGAGGAGAGAGGTAAATACGATAAAAAAAAATGAAAAATGCTGTTACATGTGAGGGTAACATATAACAGGAAATCACAGTTTGGTGAGTGCTATTGTAAAGACAGCCGAGAGAGACAGGGATGCATCTGGCAGGGGGAAAACACGGATGTCACGGGGAAAGAAAGAGCTAAGGTGCAAACTGGTTCAACCTGCATCTATTTATTTTTCTCTCTAAAACCCCCCCCCTTTCTATCTCTCTCTCCGTCTCTCTCTCTCTCTCTCCCCCTGTCTTTTTCTCCCCCCTCTCTCTCCTCTCTCTCTCTCCTCTCTCCCCCCTCCCCTTTCTTCTTTTTTCATCTTTGGGCGGGTCCATCTATCTCCGTCTTTTTTTACTGAATATTGTCATATTATTATCATCTTTAGGAAACAAGAAAATTTAAAGAAAGAAAGGTGGCATAAAAAAGAGAATAAAAAGGGGGGGATAAAAACATACATAAGGCATACCGGACATAAGATCCTGGTGATTTTCCAAATCTAAACCGAGTTTTGTTTTTTTTCCATATTTCTTCCCAAGGAGCGGGAAATTTGTGCGGCTTAAACCCTTTCTCTAACCAGCTACATCATAGCCAGTAGAACTACATCCCAGCCGTTTCTTTCCCAAGTACTAAGGATTGTGCAAAAAAGGAAAACCCACAGTGAAAGTATAGTGGACGAGACATATAGCGACTGGCATCCATTTCTATTATTCTAAGACCACCATTCCCATACTTCGGGCATAATCCGTGTTCCCAAACTTTCACACTCACTGCTCTAGCGTGCAAAAATCCAGTGTTTCCATCCTTTCACACTCTTTAACCTCTGTGCATATCCATGTTCCCAAATTTTTCACCTCACTGTCCTCAGCGTGCATAATCCAGTTTTCCCCCAATACCCCCACACACGTCCTCAGCGTGTATAACCGTGGTTCCAACCCTTTTCACACTCACATCTCCTTTTCAAACCAACACATCCGCCCCTTCTAAAAATCAGCCGTTCCGTATTATAATTATATAATATATATATATATTATATTTTATAATATAAATATAATTATATTTAATATATATTTTTTTTTTTTTTTTTTTTTTTTTTTTTTTTTTTTTTTTTTTTTCTGACTAAAAGGGCTAGACTAAAAATGAAAATCGTTTTGCTCTCCCTAATTTAGCACAATATTCCTTGTCTATCTAGGTTCATTCAACATCCGACAAAATTATTTTAATGTTTTACTTTTGTTATTTTTTGCAAACTGACCATACAGACGATATAGCTTGCTGGTTTACTGGCCATTAACTGTTACCCCTGGCGACGATGGCATTTTTTCTTTTTTAATAACAATTATTCTAAAAATTTATTCTACAAAATTTAATTACACTGCCTTTTGTTTTTTTGCCTAATATACAGTTTAATTTTTAATACTTAAGAATTGAATTTTTTTTTGATAAACGCCAGTATCCTCAAACCCCCAATAATAATAGTGTTATAAAAATTTAAAAAAATGTTGATAAAATAACAATCATTATTTTTTATCTTTATAATCATCATTTTATTATTAAACATCATTATCATCATTAAAAAGGGAAAAATAACCAAAAGTATGACCAATAAAAAGTCTAATGACAGTAATAAAAATAAAAATATAATAATAATAATAACAATAATGATGAGATGATGGTGATGAGGTGATGATAACAATTACATTAATTTTAAATTCAATAATAATAAAAATAACAAAAATAATGGAAAATAATATAATAAGAAAAGAAGAAAAGAAGAAAAGAAAAATAAAAAAAATTAATGGATGTGATATATGATGATAATGATGATAACGTGTGATTATAACGATGAGTGATATGATTTTTAACAATTTTATTAATATTAATAATAAAAACAACAATAATTTGACAATGATAGTAATTAATTTATTTATTTTTTATTTATTTTTTTTATTATTGTTATTATTTTATTATCATTATTTTTTATTATTATTAAAAGAACAGCGCAACAACAAAACAAAAATATTTGATAATGAAAATAGAAACAATAATAATTTCATGTTAACGAAAATGCGTAAAATAACTCTAGGGCAAGAAGGACAACAAATTGACAGCAATGGAAACACAAAAACAATAACAAATCATAACAATAATCGTATCCCATTGCGGGGGTGCAGAAAAAACTACTGTATCCTCACAATGATGAAAAGGGTGATGATGAAAGAAGTAGTAGTAGTAGAAATAATAATAGTTAGAGTTAGTAGTAATGATAATAATATAATAATCTAAAAATAATAATAATAATAATGTTAGTAGAGTAGTAAAAATAAATAATAATATAATAAAAAATAAAATAATAATAAAAATAATAAAAAATAATAATGAAAATAATAATTTAAAAAGGGGTGGTGGTGATGACCCCGGGGAAAAAAAATTTAAATAGCAAGAAAATGACGTAGTTTTAATTTTAAAATAGTTCAATTATAAGGCACCAAAGGTATGAAGAGGAGAGAGAGAGGAGAGAGAAAGGGGAGAGAGAAGAGAAAGAGGGAACGTGTATTAGCTTTCGTATACACACCATGATTTTTCAAGAAGTCCATAATCTTAAATTGAATTAACTAAAAATGATGATGAATGAAAAAAACACAGTAGTTAGGGAAATGATACTACAAAAATATGATAAAAAATAATGGAAAAAACAATAGATACTAATTCCTGTTCCTACTAGGGAAATTATAACAGATTGTAATATCAACGTTCTAAACGACACTTTTGAAACAAATCTACCACTTTTTAAAATATGAACACACTTCCTCGGAAATTTAGGGAAAGTTATATTTGAACTCTTTGAGGATAAAAAGAAATAACAAAGGGAAGATATGCAACAGACTCTTACATTTTTTCTATCTTCTTACTTGCAATATAAAAGGGGAAAGGTACGAAAAAAAAAGGTGTCCATCAAATTTTTTGTGCGACAGGGTTTTTTTGAATCCTCCGCACAATAAAAGTTCGACCCCCTAGTGATAGAATCTTGGGTCAAATCTTCCATTTTTTTTACTTACTTTTTTTAAATGAATGCAAGATTGGGCCATTTTTTATTCATCTCCCCCACTTTCCTTATAAATTTTTATTTTCTCGAATTTTTATTTTTGCCTTTTTTTCACCACTTTAAATTACCAAATTAGGAGATTCAAAAGTAACCACCAAATACACGTAAATTAAATTTAGGGGAGACATGTTGGCGGAATCAAAAACCCCTTGTGGGGAAGATTTACTCGTGCAATGGTTTCACAAGTAAGGGGGGGGGGGGGGGGGGGGGGGGGGGGGGGGGGGGGAAAGGGGGGGGGGGGGGGAAGGGGACCGAAAAATTTCAGTGACAGGATAAGGCCCGTTGTTTTTCCGGCTTTTTTGTTTTCCCCCGTACCGGAGGAAGGGGGGAATTTAACCAAAAAATAATGGGAAAAATTTTTTGTTTTTCCAGGAATTTTCTGCCGTTTTTTGGTTACTTCCCGGATACGGGTGGGTTTGGGTTTTCCCTGCGGGGGTTGGGGGTTTCAGGGGGAAGGGCCCCCCCGTTATAAACCCCCTAAAAGGAAAATGGGCCAAAGTAAACACACGGGGTGTATCGCGGGTTGAAAAACATAGAAATGGTGATTTGTGGTTGAAAAGAAGGTTTAAAACGTGCGAAACACAAAGAAATCAAATAGAAAAATATGTTTTGTACAAAAAAGGCCACCTACTTTTTTCCCAAAAATGAAAAAAGGGACCAGGGGTAGAGTTAAGAACTGTCCCCCGTTTTTACTGATTTTTATTTTTGTGTCATTTTCGCTTGTTTTTACTTTCTATTCGTCCCCTTTTTATGTCAGATTCCCCCTCTACCAAAATTGAAATATTTCTTTTTTTTCGTGTTTTCTTATTCAAGTTTTGCTTTTTGCTCGTTATTTTTCCATATTCACCCCTTTGGGTATCTAAAATTTCCCCCCCTTGTGTGCCCCCTTCTTCCAAGATTAAAAAAGGTGAGGAAAAACCAAAAAACAGATGTAGCTGTCTTCATTGCATTTCTGTTTTATCATTTTCATTTATTATTTTAAAATTTTGACATCACCATCCACCTCCCCTTCTTTCCCACCCATCTTTCCTCACCACCACCACAGAAAGTCAGATGTTTATCGACTGGAGACTCCCTGAGTTTTATGTCGTGTGGCCAAAGTCGTTACTATCTTTCGTGCTACCCTTTATGTACACATTTAGGGGTTTTTTCCGAGTTTAAAATACTAAAGTATTTTATTGGGCCCCCTAAATAAACTCCCTTTTTCTGCCCCTCAAGAAACATTTCATAGAATCGTGAATTTGGGGTTAGGCTCCCTCTTTTCCCAGTTTTTTTAAATTTAAAAAAAAATAGAAAAATTAAAATTTTTTAAAAAAAACCGTCCTTCATCATTTTGTTTTTCCTGGGTGTTACTTCCCCTTTTGGTTTTTTCTATTAAACCCCGACGCGGGGATAATTTTTTATCTTTATACAAAGGGGCGAACAGAGGTGGCCATGTCACCGATACGCGTTGCAAAAGTGAGAAAAATTTTACTCGTTTCGTTTACCTTTTTTTTTCTTGGGAAAAAGCTTTTTTAAAATAACTGGCATAGGGGTACATAAAAATCAAATGATAACACAAGTTCGTGGGTTAAGGATTAAAGCCTCTTGCATGAACGTCTAAAGTCAGTTTGGTTAAACAAACCCTTTAAAATATTGGCTGCCTGAGTGTTTATGGTGAAATTGTTAAAATTGTGAGGGATCAGATTGTTTTAAAATTCCCCCGGGGAGCAGTAGGCCTTTACCCAAATTTTTTGTTTTTTAATTATTTTACCATCATTATTGATTTTAACATTGTTTTACCTACTTATTATCATTATGTTCAGTGGGGTGCTGTTTTTTTGTCATTGTATCATTTTCATTGAAAATTGTTATCAAATAAGAAATACCCGTATAAGTAATAGTTACCATCACCACATCATTTTATTAATATTTATATTTTCTTTTTAAAATCGTTTCTATTTATACATTTTATCAGTTCTCTTATGTTTAATCACCATTATTTTTTTATTGATTTTGTTGTTATTTATTAATCTTATTTTTTGTATGATTAACATTTTTTTATTTTATTTGTTGTCTTTTTGTTATTAATTCTCTTTTTTATTTGTGTTATTTTAATATTATTATTTTATTATTATTATTTTTATTATTATTATTAAAATTTTATCAGCAGCACACAGCTGATCATTATTGTTATTCCTGTCATTATTAATAATATCACCTTATAATTATCGATTAGATTGTTGTTCTGCAGTAGGTGTAGATTAACTACTAACATCATCTCAGCAGAAACATCAGAATCATCATTGTTTTATTTTAACCATGCTTTATTTCAATAATGACATGGTCTTTAAACTGGGGAATAGCCCCCCTGATTGTACTCAGGATTGTTTTTATTCGTCTTTCATGAAGAAAAATGCAAAAGTGTATCCTTTAATAAATTCAGTTTTTTTATGGTCTTCTTTGACTTACCCTTTTCTATTATTATTGAATCTCCCTTTCCCCACCCCTCATAAATATTAATGGTGATAATTTTATTATTATTTATTGTTATGTTATTTTCTTTTCACTTTTTTTGTGATCTGTTTACTAGCCTTTTTCATATTCTAGGATATTTCTTGTTAAGTATTTTTCACTTTCTTTCATAGCGCATGGGCTTTTTTTGTTTCTCCCTTATTATTATTATTACTAATATTTTTGTTTTTGGTGGGGGTTTTTTTTTATTGTTATTATTATTTTGTTGTTGTTGTTTTTGCGTTGTTGTTGTTTTTTTTCATTATTATTTTTAATAATAATATTATATTTTAATATTTTCATTTTTTTTATTATTATTTTTATTTATTATTATTATATTATTATATTATTATATTATTATTGTTATTGTTTTTATTATTAATAATTTTATCATTATAATTTTCCTACACTTGTCTCATTTGATTGCCATTTTTGTCATTATTTTTATAACACTATTATCATTGATGTTTTTATAATAATTGCCATAATGATAATGATTATTATTGTTATGATGATGATGATTATTATTATTACTATCATTTTTTTATTATTATTATTATTATTATTATATTATTATTATTTTAAATAATAATTAATAATAATAATATAATAATAAAAATAATAATAATAATTTTTAAAAATAATATGTATATAATAACATCATCTCATAACAAAAATATATTATCATTATGGCAATTTTTTTAAAACATCAAATTTTTAGTATTTTAAAAAAAAAAATGACAAATAAGCAATCATAATGATACAAGATGATAAAAAAGGATAATTTTTAATGATAATAATAATAATAATAAAAAAAACAGTTATAATGATAATAATAATATAATAAAATAAATAATAAAAATAAAAATAATCATATAATACTAAAAAAATTAATCTTAAAATTATCAATTATTTTTAAAAACTTGAAAATATGAAAAAATTAAATACAAAAAGGCAACAAAAACAACAAAAAAATTTAATAAATTAATAACAAAAAACCCCCCAAAACAAAAATAAGTAATAATAAAAATAATCAAAAAATAATAATCCCAATTTATAAGAAAAAAATTAATTTAAAATAATAATAAATATTGAAAATAAAAAAAACAACCAAAAAAAAAAAAAAATAAAATAACAAAAAATAAAAAAAACCACCAAAATTTTTAAAATAAAAAATAAGGAAAAACAAATAATAATTTAAAAAAAGGTAATTAAAAGAATACCATAGAAAATAAAAGGGTTAAAAAAGGATAAAAATTTTTAAAAAATTTCTTAAAAATAAAACTAATAAAAATTATCCCTTAATTACCATGGGGGGGGGGGGAAATTTCCCCAATTAAAGAAAGGGTAATTAAAGAAAATAAAAAACGGTTTTTAAAATAAAAATTTTGATTCTTTCTTCATAAAAGATGAATAAAAAAAAACAAGCCTGAGAACAAAAATCATTAATTAAATAAGGTATTATTATTAATTAACAGGAATAAAAAATGATTTTCTGTGTTTCTGCTGATAATAATAATTAAAATTTTAATAATAAAAAAATTTAATATAAAAATAAAATATTATTAATAAACAAATAAAAAAGGGGTTTTATTCCCGAAAAAAGATTAATAAAAAAATTAATAATAAAAAAAATAATGTTTTAATTTTTTAAAATAAAAACAAATAAAAAAAAATTTTTAATTTTAACAAAAAGAACAAAAATTATCCAAATTTTAACCTTTAAAAAAAAATTTTCAATATTAAAAAAATTAATTTAAAAAATGGTGATTAAAAAATTTAAAAACGGGTTTTTTTAAAAGTTTTTTTGTTGATTTTTTAAAAAGAAAATTTTTTTTGGGGTTTGGGTGTGGGGGGGGTTTTTTTTTTTTTTTCTTTTTATTTGATAAAAATTTTCCCAATGAAAATGATCCCAATGACAAAAAAACAGCCCACCCTCACGGGATACACTAATGATAAAAAGAAAGGTAAAAAAAATGTTAAAATCAAAAATGTGGTAATAAAAAATTTAAAAAAACAAAAATTTTTGGGTAAAGGCCTCACGGGCTCGCGGGGAATTTTCAAACAAATTTTGTTTCCCTTTCCAAAATTTTTAAACCCAATTTCCCCATCAAAACCTCAGGCAGAAAAATTATTTTAAAGGTTTAGATTAACCCAAAACATAAACTTTAAAACGTTCATGCTAAGAGGCTTTAAAATTTTTCCTTAACCACGAACTTGTGTTATCTTTTTATTGTTATGTATCCCTATGCCCCAGTTTTATTTTCAAAAAAAGCTCTTTCCCAAGAAAACAAAAAGGTAAGGGACAACGGAGTAAACTTTTTTGTCTCATTTTTTGAAACCCGCGTATCCCCTGACAGGGCCCACCTCGTTCGTTTTTTGTATAAAAGATAAAAATTATCGCCGCGCCCGGGCCCCAAAAAAGGAAAACACCAAAAGGGGAATTGAAAAAACCCGGGGGAAATCAAAATGATGAAAAGGAAACGGTTTTTTTTTAAAAAATATTTAATTTTTTCTATTTTTTTTAAATTTAAAAACGGGGAAAAAGAGGGGACCCCAACCCCAAATTTCCAGGGATTCAAATGAAACTTTTTCCCTTTGAGGGGCAAAAAGAAAGGAGTTTTTTTAGGGGGCCCAAATAGAAAAACTTTAGTAATTTTTAACTCGGAGAACACCTAAAACTGTTACATAAAGGCGTAGAAACGAAAGATAGTAACGACATTGAGACCAAAACGCCCTTTAAAAACTCAGGGAGTCCCCCAGTCGTTTAATACATTTTGATTTTCCCTGGGGTTTGGTGGTGAGGAAAGATGGGTGGGAAAGAAGGGGAGGTGGTTTGGGGGGGATGCCCAAAATTTTTAAAATTTAATAAATGAAAATGATAAAAAAGTAAATGAAAATGAAGACAGCTACATTTTTTTTTTTGTTTTTTTTTTCCTCCCCTTTTTTTTTAAAAATCTTTGGAAGAAGGGGGCACACAAGGGGGGAAATTTAGATATAAAAGGGGATAAATATGGAAAAAAAACGGCAAAAACTGCACGGGGACTTGAATAAAAAAACACGAAACAAAAAAATACTTAAATTTTTGGAAAGGGGGGGAAAAATTTTGACATAAAAAGGGGACGAATATGAAAATTTAAAAAACAAGCAAAAATGCACACAAAAATAAAAAAAAATAAATTAAAAACGGGGGGACAGTTTTTAAACTCTTACCCCTGGTCCCTTTTTGGTCATTTTTGGGAAAAAGTAGGGGGCCATTTTTGTACAAAAAAAATTTTTCAAAGTTGTTTTTCTTTTGTGTTTCGCACTTTTTTAAACCTTCTTTTAAAACCACAAACCCACCCTTTTCCCTATGTTTTTTCAACCCGGGGGGGGGGGGCAAATCACCCCCTTTCCCGGCGCTTTAAATTTTTTTAAAGGTTTTTTCCTATTTATTCCTTTTGGGGTAGGGGGGGATTTGGGGGGGCCCCCCCTGAAACCCCCCTAACCCCCGCCAGGGACAACCATCTTCACCTCGTATGCAGGGGCAAGATAGACCCAAACTAAAAGGGCCGGGGAAAAAATTCCTGGGCCAACACAAAGCACACCCGGGCATTTACCCGGGTTTGGGTTAAATACCACGCTAAAAAAAACCTTTAAACCGCTGCCCAGTTGTAAAGCTAAAAAGGGGTCCTATGGGCTAAACCTTAATTTAGTCCTTATCTATACTCCCATCATCCATTATTTTTGGGAAGTCCCTTCCCCCCTCCCTCTCTCTGACTTTTTGGGTACTAACCCGCCCGCGATCAAAACCCGGTTACCCGGGCTTTTTTTCACTGAACGGGGGGTTTCGCCCCCGGGAACCCCCCTTATTTGGGTAAAACCCATTCACGAGAAAATCCTTCCCTCACAAGGGGATTTTGATTCCGCCACCCCATGCCCTCCCCTCATTTAAATTTACGTGTATTTGGGGGTTTAAACTTTGGGTAAAATTCTCCTAATTGGGAAAATTTCAGTGGTGAAAAAAAGGCAAATAAAAAATTTCGGGGAAAAACCTCATAAATTAAAAAGGAAAAGGGGAGAGATGAATAAAAAAGGGCCCCCAACTCTTGCTTTTCATTTCTAAGAAAGAAAACCAAGGGAAAAGATTTGACCAAGATTCTATAAACTAGGGGTCGAACTATCATTGTGCGGGGGATTCAAAAAAGCCTCGTCGCACAAAAAATTTGATGGACACCTTTTTTTCGTACCTTTCCCCCGGGTTTATATTGCATAAGTAAAAGTTATAGAAAAAATGTAAGAGTCTTTTTGGCAGATTTTCCTCTTGTTATTATCTTTTTATCCTCCAAAGAGTTTAAAAATATAACTTTTCCGTAAATTGCCGCAGGAAGTGGGGTTTAATATTTTTAAAAAGCTGGTAAAAATTTCGTTACAAAGGGGTCTTTTCAAAAACGTTGTTTTAAAAAAAAAAACAATCTGTTCATAATTCCGTAGTGGGAACCCAGTGAATTAGTTTTCATTGTTTTTACCATTATTTTTAAATCATCATTGTTGTTAGTATCTTTTACCATAACTACGGGTTTTTTTGTCTATTCATCTCATTATTGTTAATTCAATTGAATTGATTATGGACTTCTTGAAACTCATGGTGTGTATAAAAGGGAAAAGCATAATACACGTTCCCTCTTTTTCTCTCTCTCTCTCCCTTTTTCCCCTCCCCTCCCCTCTCTCTCCCCTTCATACCTTTTTGGTGCCTTTTTAATTGAACCTATTTTAAAATTAATCTATGTCCCTTTTCTTTGCTATTAACTTTTTTTTCCGGGGTCATCACCCCCACCTTTTTAATAAATTTTTATTATCATTATTATTATTTTATTATTTATTATTATTATTATTATTATTTTTTATTATTAATTTTATTTATTTTACTACTAATATCCCAAATATTATTATTATTATTATTATTTTGATTTTATTATTATTATCAAATTTCTAAATACTAAATCTACTACTATTTTTTAAATTTCTACTACTAAATACTTCTTTCATCTCATCCTTATCATCATTGTGAGGTACAGTTTTTTTAAATGCCCCCTCCAATGGCTTGGTTACGAAATTTTATTTTATATTATGTTATTGTTTTCGTGTTTTTCCCATTGCGTCCCTATTCTGGGTTTTCCTTCTTCTGGGAAGATTTAGTTTTACTGTTTTATTATCGTTAACAAAGAAATTATTATTGTTACTATTTTTCATTATCAAAAATTATTTTATTGTTGTTTTCGCTGTTCTTATAATAATAATTAAAATAAATGATAATAAATAATAATAAAAAAAAAATAAAAAAAAATAAAATAACTAAAAATTAAAATTTTTATTACTATCATTTTTCAATTTTGGTTTTTTGTTATTTTTAATTTTTAAAATTAAATTAAAAATTTTTAACCAAAACAAACATCATCCCCCCATCGTTATCATATCACAAGTTTTTTTCATCATTACTCATCATATAAACATCATTACCATTATTGTTTTTTTTTTTTTCTTTTTCTTCTTCTTCCCTTTTTTCTTTTTTTATTTCTAAATTTTTATCCATATTTTTTGTTATTGTTTTTTATTATTGATATTTAAAATTTAAAGTAATTGTTTTTCATCATCTCATCATCATCATCCATCCTTATTGTTTTATTATTATTATTATTATTATTATTATTACTGTCCATTAGCACTTTTATTAAATTGTGTCATTACTTTTTGTTTTTTATTTTTTCTTTGTAAATGATGATAATGTGGATTTTAATAATAAATGATGATTATTAAAATAATAAAATAATGAAATTTTTATTTTTATCAACATTTTATTATTTTTTTATTAACACTATTATTATTAGGGTCCTAAAGGATCACTGGTCGTTTATACAAAAATTTCAAATTTTTTAAGTATTAAAAATTTTAAAATGTATAAATTTGGCAAAAAACAAAAGGGATTTTAATTAAATTTTTTTTTTTAAAAAAATTTTGGGAGAATAATTGTTTTTTTAAAAAAAAAAAAAATGCCATTTCGTCGCCAGGGGGAACAGTTAAAGGCCATAAACCAGGGAAGCTATATCGTCTTTTAAAGGTCAGTTTGCAAAAATAACAACAAATAAAAAATTTTTAAAATAATTTTTTTTCAGGGTTTCGGGAAAAAGGGTCCCCTAGATAGATTCAAGGAATATTGTGGCTACAATTAGGGAGAGCAAAACTGAAATTTTCAATTTTCTTAGGGCTACCCTTTTTAAAATCAGAAAAAAAAAAAAAAAAAAAAAAAAAAAAAAAAAAAAAAAAATATATATATATTATATTAATTATAATTTTTATTTTTCTTATAATATAAAAAATAAAATATATATAAAACTATATAATTTATAATACGGGAAAGGCTGATTTCGAGGGCGCGGAAAGTGTTGGTTTGCAGAAGGGTGTGAGGGTGAAAAGGGTTGGGGAAACCCCTGGATTATACACGCTGAGGACTTTTGTGGAGTATTGGGGAAAACTGGGGTTATGCCACCCCGAGGGCAGTGATGGGGGAAATTGGGAAACTGGATTGCACCCCTTTTCAGGTTTAAAAGAGTGTGAAAGTGATGGAAAAAACTGGATTGGCCCGCTTAAAAGCAGTGGGGGTTGGAAAGTGTTGGGAACCTGGGATTTATTTCACCTGAAAACTATGGGAAAGGTGGGGCTTAGAATAATAAAGGAAAAAATGGGAAATGCCAGTCGCTATAAACGGTCTCGTCCACTCCAAAAATTTCACCCGTGGGGGTTTCCCTTTTTTGCAACCCCTAAACCTTAGTACTTTGGGAAATTTTGCCGGGTGGGAAAGTAAGTTCTACCCGTGCCTATGATTAGCATAGGTTAAGAAAGGGTTTTTTCCCCCACAAATTTCCACTTTTCCTTTTTGGGAAGAAAATATTGGGAAAAAAAAACAAAACCCCCCCGGTTTTTGATTTGGAAAACCCCACCAGGGTTCTTATGTCCGGTTGCCCCTTATGTAAAGTTTTTTTTACCCCCCTTTTTATTCTCTTTTTTATGTCCACCTTTCCCCCCCCCCCCCCTTTTTTTAACTTTTCTTTTGTCCAAAAGATGATAATAATACTGACAAAAATTTTTAGTAAAAAAAAGACGGAGATTTGATGGACCCGCCTCGATGAAAACAGCAGAAAGAGAGAGGAGAGAAAGGGGAGAGAGAGAGAGAGAGAGAGAGGAGAAGAGAGGGGAAGAGAGGGGGCGAGAGAGAGAAAAGATTGAGAGAGAAAAATAAAAAAGACTGACAGGTTGAACCATTTTTTTCACCCTTTGCCCCCTTTTTTTTTCCTCGCTTTACCCTCCGTGTTTCCGCCGCCAGATGCATCCCCCTTCTCTCTCGGCTGTCTTTACAATAGGGCCCCACCTCTGTGATTTCCTGTTATATGTTACCCTCACATGTAAAAGCATTTTACATTTTTTTTCTATCGTATTCATCCTCTCTCTCTTTTCTTCCCCTCTCTCTCTCTCTCTTTTTCTCTTTTCTCATTGTAAAGTGTGTCTCTTTTCCCTTTTTCCCATTTTCCCCTTAAATAACCTTTTTACCGCCCTTTCGCAAGCAACATTTTTCCACCATAACCCACGTTGTTTTAAATATCGCACTTTTGCAATACACAGATCTTATCCCCCCCATTAACTACTCCCTTTTTTCCCTTTTTAAAAAAGGGACTAATTATCGGGGTCTTTCCTTACCGATATCCGGGTTAAACCCCCCCACCCCCCCCCCCCAAAAAACAGCCCCCACCACTTCTACCCCCCATTCTCCCTGGACTCACTACCCCGGGGTGCGCGGGCCCTGCGTGGTCCGGCATTAAACTGTGTTTCTTTGGGTGTTTATAAAGCTTCTCTCCTCTTCTCTCTTCCCGTTTAATTTTTATCCGATTACTTTTTTTTTTATTTGCTTGGGGATTTAAAACCTATGTGAAATTTTTTTTTGGGGGAGATAGAAATTAAATGCAATTCTGTATTTTGTTTGGGGTTTTGTTCTGGTATGGAGTTTAGGGATAGCACTGGGCATACATAATGCACAAACCCAAGAACCTAAGAAGGGAGTATTTTTAATGTGTTACTTTTTTAGTCGTTTAGCTAAAAAATCTGCCTGTACAGTAAACCAGAGGGGGGGAAATGATGGGGCCAGGGAAAGTTAAACCCAAATTTTTAAATTAAAAAAACATGGCCCTGCTTATTTACATAAAGCGCATAAGTAACCCAAAAGCTACATATATTTTACAAATGTAACATTCTAAACAGTTCAAAAAAGCCTCGAACCTTTTGGCGGGACTCCAACCCGCAATTTCCCTTTGGGTTGGAGGCCAATTCCTTATCCATTGGGCCACAGAGGCTTCATAGAGCTGATAATTTTTTTTAAAAAATTTTTTTCCCTCTACAAGAACAGAAAATGCATAGCACCCGAAATCATATTTATTTAAGCTCCCTTTTCTGTATTCCCCTTGTATTTTTTTTTTTTTCAAAAGTTTTTTTCTCTCCTTTAATTTCTACTCCTTTTTGCTACTCCCTTCCTCCTAAAGGGGCACCGTAAAACCTCACCAACCTTGCCAAAATTTCTTTTCCCTGACAAAACATTTCCATAATGTTTTTCATTTTTGGAGAATCCCTCCTTGTCCAACCCTTTTTGGAAACCCCCACCCCGTCAATTCAAAAATTTTTGGCATTTAAGGGCCTCCTGTTTAAAGCCTGATGCCCCCTATGTGCCCCAACCCGGTCAAACCGATCAAACTGCTTTGCCGAATTTATGGAGATGTGCCATCTGTGGTGAAACCCCCATAATGTATTTTTTTTAGGGGTTCCTCACCTACAAGCTTTTAGTTTGAGGTGGCAACTTCAATTTTAAACTTGGGGCTCTTCTGCGCGAAGCCAGACGGAGCATGTCAACAAGGTTTTTTTCCCCTTTCTCCCTACTCCCTGATGTTGCTTGCTTTGCCCCCTTTCCCCTCCTACCCCGAAAGTTCTTTTCACCCCCTATCCCCATCCCTCCTTTTATCTTACTTCCCCACCCTTTTCCTCCTACCTTCCTCATAAAGTCTTTTGGGTATTTTAAATCCAAACACCCCAATCTCAACTGTAAACCCCAACCCCCTTTCCTCCTCTCCCTCCCCGCACTACCCGCAGCAGACAGACCAAACGTTCAACCCCTTCTTCTCTACCACAAACTCACCTCCACCTACCTTTGCCTCTACTCCTCAGACACCAGTCTCCTGTTCCCCCCCCTCATAAGAAGACCTTTGTCTCACTAAACTCCCTAACCAACTCCTTTACAGAAACTATTGAAGATATTCAAACCTATCTACTCGAGTCCTATTGACACTCCCTCCTGGATACACACCTGGATCCCTTATGTCACAACTATGTCCTTCCCCAGATCCTCTACCTCTTGATACCCCTCCTGATACAACACCAACTCCCCCCTCTCATTCCTTATCTCACCCCCTAGCTCCTTCCACTTCAAATTCTCCTACATGTACTGTAACCATTATCACTTATAGGTTAACTAAAGTATAGCTCTCCTACATTAGAATATTTGAAGTTTCCGTTCTCACAGACCTGACCTTCATCATATCCTTTCTTCTTATAACCCATCCATTATTTGTCTCCAAGAGACTTTTCTTACACATCATCCTATACCAATCTCCAGCTACCATTTATATTTATCCATCAGAAAACACCTTTCTGATCTGCCCCTATGTTGCCAATGTAATGTCCCTCTTGCAGTTCCATGCATTTAGTTGTCCTGTCCACGCTTTGGTACAGCCCATACCTCTGCTTTCCCCCACCTATCCTCCCTTCACTGACCTCCCAACCTATCAGACATCCTTGCGGATTCCCACACTTTCTGCTTTGACAACCTGTTCTCCTTCCTTAGATGCAGACATATCTTTCACTTGATGTAATCCCCCTTACATAACCCTACATCAACTCCTTGTCCATCTTTAACCTTTACAATATTAATCTAGATAGTTGACATGGCAACTAAGCACTAACTCAGCCGCCATTCACTACCCTATACCGCACCTTCCTATAGGGCTACATGACCTTAGATGTCTATCACATTTATTTTGCTCTTAACCATTAAGCATTAACAGTGCAAAGACAATATTATATATACAAGAAAAGGCTCTTATTTTCTGTCATTCTGTCCATTAAAAGGACATTTTACCTTATACTATGGAAACTGAAATATCCCCATTATTCCCATTATATTTCTATATATATATTTAAATTTATATATATTAATATGTATTATATTTTTATATATTTGTATATTATATTTATATATATATATATATATATATATATATATATATATATATATATTTATACATTATATTTATATATTATATATGTGTGTGTGTGTGTGTGTGTGTGTGTGTATATATATATCGTACTTATATATATATTAACCCTCTGCCGATGGGTGGCATGTACTTTCATGCCATGGTGCGCATGTCCCATTTTTCGGGGCATGTATGGCCATGCCATGATTTTTTTTGTTAAATTATAGCAAAATAATATTTTTTTGACACAAAAATGTGATTAATTATTTTTTAACTTTTTCAAATTTTTTCCTTATATTACTTTTTCATAAAGCTTCTCGGGTTTCCCGGGGGTTAAAGCGCCCCCCAAAAAAATTAAGCTTTTCCCTTATTTTTACAAAAGAAAAGGAAAGGGATTTTGGTTTTGGGCGTGAGCGGTCGCGCATCCCTAGGGGGGGGGACGATAGGAGCCCACGGCATGGGGGCCCCGGGGCCCACGTGAATAAAAACCCGGGGAGAGAGGGCGGTTTACGCCCCCGGAACTCACCTGTCGGCAAAGATTTAATATATTTTTTTTTAAATATAATTCTATCTATAAAAACCTAATGAATTATATAAAATATATAATAAATAAAATATAATATGATAATTATATTTAGAATATATATATAAAAATTTTTAATATTTTATAATAATAAATATAGTTAAAACATATAAAAAAATATATTAAAATTTTAAATATTTTATAAATTAAATTATTTTATATATATCATAAATATTTTATATATTTTTAATATATTTTATATATTATATATATATATTTTATATAAAATATAAATTATTTTATATAGAAAATAAAATTATTTATCTATATAAATATATATTTTCTCTCTAAATATATAAAAAAATATAATATTTCTATAAAAACCTATATATATATATCTATTTATATAATATATAATTTTTTAATATTTATATATGTAAAAATATATATAGATGCATATAAAATGATGAATATATATAGTTTGGAAAATATTTATATTATATATAAAATTTTATTATATATAAAATTTTATATAAAAATAATATCTATATATTTTTATATAATTTTTTTTAATTTTTTATAATTTTAATATTTTATAAAAAAAGATATAGATATTTTAATAAAAATATATATATATGTATAAATATCTTATATAAAAATAATATGTATTTTATATATATATATAAAAAATATTATATTTATATATTATAATAAAAATAAATATATTTTATTTTATTATATATATTTTTATTCTATATATATATATATATATATTATTTTATATATATTTTAATAATATATATAAAATAAATAAAATTTTTTAATATATAATATATTTTAATTTTAAATATATATATTAAAATTATATTTTATATAAAATTTTTATAATAAAATATATATTTTAATATATATGGCCATCAAATATATATGAATCCTTATTATGCTTTCCTTATATATATCCCAATATAAAATATTTTAAAATTTATATATTATAAAAAATTTTATATATTATTAGTTAAAAATAGAAAAATATACATTCTATATATATAGAAGGGGAAATAAAATTTTATATTTTATAAAATTTAAAATATATTTCTATATATAAAATTTGTATATATAAAAAAATTTTATAATAAATAAATTAATATTAAAATTTTAATTATATAAATAAAATTTATTTTATATAATATTTTATATAATAAAATTTTATATATAATTTTATATATAATCATAATATATTTTTAAATATTATATATATAATATAAAAATTTATATATTTTTAATAATAAAATATATATATTATAAATATAAAATATATATATTTTAATGTATATATATATTTTTTAAATTAAAATATAAAATTATTATATATTTATATTTTATTCTTAAAATAATTATACATTTTAAATATATATTTTATATAATAAAAATATACATTCTTTAATGGGTATATAGATAGAATTTTATTATAAATATAAAAATATTTTAACTTTTTGCCGAAGGTGAGTTCCTGATGCGAAAGGGCCCTCTCCCCCGGGGGTTTGTATTCACAGTGGCCCAGGCCCCGATCCCCGTGGGCCTTCATATGGGTCCCCCCTGGGCATGCCCCCGGACCCTCACCCCAAAAATAAAAACATCCTTGCCTTTTTTCGTAAACTAAGAACAGATTTAAATTTTTTTAGACGAACCCCGGGGAAGCCCGAGAAGCATTTTTTGAAATGTATAGAAAAGGAAAAAAATTAAAAAAAGTTTAAAAAACTACTTAATCACTTTTTTCAGTGTAAAAAAAAATATCTTTTTTTGCTAAATTTTAACAAAAAAAAACTCAGGGCCAATGGCCATAAAATGCCCCGAAAAAAAGGGACATGCGCACCCAGGGCCAAAAAATGTACATGCACCCATGGGCCCAGAGGGTTTAAAATATAAAAATATAAGTTACGATATATATATAAAACCACACACACACACACACACACATATTAAATATAAAATATAATGTAAAAAATATATATATTTTATATATAAAATATTTTACTAATATATATATATAATAAAATATAATATACAAAAAAATAAAAATTTTAAAAAACATATTAATATATAAAAATTTTACATAAATTTTATAGAAATATAATGGGAAAAATGGGTTTTAATTTCAGTTTCCATAGTAAAAGGGGTAAAATGTCCTTTTAATGGACAGAATGACAGAAAATAAGAGCCTTTTCTTTGTATATATAATTTTGGTCTTTGCCCCTGTTAATGTTTAAGGTTTCAGCCCCAAAAAAATGTGATAGAATTTTAAGGGTCATGAAAGCCCAAAGGGAAAGGGTCCCGGGTAAAGGGTGTGAAGGGCCCGGCGGATTTAGTGTTTTAGTTCCCCCATGTCAACTATCTAGATTAAATTTTTAAAGGGTTTAAAAGATGGACAAGGAGTTGATGTAGGGTTAGAAAGGGGGATTACATCAAGTGAAAGATATTTTCTGCATCAAAGGAAGGAAAACCAGGTGTCAAAGCGGGAAAGTGGGGGAATCCAAAAAGGGGATGCCCCTGAAAAGGTTTGGGGAGGTCAGTGAAGGGAGGATAGGGGGGGGGGAAAAGCGGGAGGTAGGGGGCTGCTACCAAAGCGGGGAAGGACAATAAATGCAGGGAAAACTCCCAAAAGAGGGACATTTACTTTGGGAAACATAGGGGCAGATCAAAAAGGTGTTTTCGGGATGGATAAAATAAAAAATGGGAAAACCCTGGAGTTTTGGTATAGGATGATTTTTGTAAAAAGTCTCTTGGAAAACAAATAATGGAGGGGTTTAAATAAGAGAAAAGGGAAATTATGATGAAGGTCAGGTCTGTGGAAACGGAAAACTTCAAAAAATTTTAATGAGGAGAGCTATATTTTAGTTAAACCATAAGTGATAATGGTTACAGACATTTTGGGGGAATTTGAATGGAAGGAGCTAGGGGGTGAGATAAAAAAATGAGAGGGGGGATTGGTGTTGTATCAGGGGGGGTACCCAAGGGGGTTAGAGGATCGGGGGAAGGACATATTTTGGGGGGACTTTAAGGGGATCCAGGTGGTATACCCAAGGGAGGGAGTGTCAAGGGGACTGAGAAAGTGGGTTTTGAATATCTTAAATATTTTCCCGAAAAAGGGAAATTTGGTTGGGGAGTTTAGTAAAGGACAAAGGTCTTTTTTGGGGGGGGGGGAACAGGAGATTTGGGGTTCTGAGGAGTAGACCCAAAGGTAGGTGGAGGTAAAGGTTTGGGGTAGAGAAGAAGGGGGTGGAACGTTTAGTCTGCCTCCCTGCGGGTAGTGCAGGGAGGGAGGAGGAAAAGGGGGTGTTGGGGTACAGTTAAAGATTGGGGTTTTTGGGGGATTTAGAATACCCAAAAGACTTTAAAGGGGGAAAGGTAGGGGGTTTAAAAGTGGGAAAAATTTAAGATATAGGAGGATAGGTTAAGAGGTTTGAAAAAACATTGGGTAGGAGGGGAAAGGGGCAACCCAACCCAACATCACTGGAGAGGGAGAAAGGGGAAAAAACCCTTTGGTTGACATGATCCGGGTTGGTTTTCGCCGCAGAATGAGCCCAAGTTTGAATTTTTTTTTAGAGTTGCCCCCTCAAACTCAAGTTTTTGGGTTGGGGCAAACCCTATAAAATACTTTTATGGCGGGTAAAACCAAGAGGCACATCTCCATGGACTGGGGCAAAGCAGTTTGTTTGGGTTTAAAATGCCCATTGGGCACAAAAAGGGGGGCCTCGGGCCTTTGAAAAGGATGCCCCAAATGCCAAAAATTTTGGGGAAAAATTGACGGGGTGGGGGGCCATAGGGTTTGGCCCAAGGAGGGAAATTCTCCCCCAATGTAAACTTTATGGAAATGTCATGTCTAGGAAAAAGGAATTTTTGGCAATGTTGGTGGGGGGTTTCCCCCCGGTGCCCTTTTAAAGGGAATGGAGAAACCCACTGTACTGACGGGCCCATCAAAAAGCCCCGTGAGCAGAAAAGGGGCCAAGAAAGGTTTCCCCCACATTTCTGCCCCAATTTTTTTGTTAAAAATTTGGGCAGTTTCCCCCTGAGGAGAAAGAGACAGTGCCGGTCCAAGTATTGGGGGTTGGAGGGGCCCTCTGCAGGAATGGGGTTTGCCAGGGGAGATCATTTGGGGTTTAATAATATTTTTCAGTGTAACAGGGTGCCCAAGAAAGAATGAATGGTTACGGAATGAGATTTTGCTTTTTTGACCCTTGGAGACTTTTAATGGAAAGAGAAAAAGGTGTTCCCTCAGGAAAGGGGGCCTGGGGGGAAATCAAAAAAAATTTGGTCCTATTTTCCCCGGGTAAGTAGAGTATTTAAGTTTTTTTGGAGATGGGGGCCCCCGCTTTACGGACACTGACGTGTGGAAGAGGGGAAGAAAGTTTTTTTTTTTTTAAAGGAAAGTATTAGGGGAGAGGGGACAATAAGGTTTTTTTAAAAAAAAGTAATCCCGGAAGATGGGTGATGTTTTTTGAAAAAGGGTTTTTGGGACCCAGGGGTTTGAAGTTGAAAATCTCCTGGAGCGAATGTTGATTTGGGTGGATAATTTTATTGTAGGATTAAAAGGAGGGGGTTTTAAAGTTACATTGTTTCGGGAAAGTCATGACCAAAAGGAAAACCCCTGGGTTCGGGGAAAAAGGGAGAGTTTGGGGTTGGGGGGGTATTTGTTTGGGGGGGAAAAAGGGCCCTCATTGCCCCCAAAAAAGGGTAAAAAAAATCTTTTTATTGGTCGGAAAAACCCTTAGAGCATTTTGGGGGAAAAAACAGGCCCCCCCTTTAGGGCCCCCTTGAGGGGAAAAGGGCTGCACAACTAAAACAGGAATACTGTGCCCTGGTTCTCCCCCCCCCTTGGGGAGTGGAAGGGACGGAAAACAAAAAAACCCAAAATAAAAAGTCGAGTAAAAGGTTTGGGCCAGATGATAATATAAAAAAGGTGGGCAAATTGTAATCCCACTGGTATAAAACTACAAGAAAATATAACCCCATATAAAAACCCCCGAGAAAATTTTGCCCCTCTCTAATCCCTTTTTAAAGTAATCTGTGTAGGCAAAAATAACATCAGAAATAAAAAAAAAAAATAGGTGCAAGAATAAACCCCGGCCAAACGGGTGGTTCTGGGGAGACATCCCGGGTTTGGGGAGGGTTTGGGTTCATCCCACCCAATGCTTTTGGATTTCCCAGGAATGACCTGTGGATATTTGTTACTGAGAGCAACACACCCTCCAGAGTCAAAGTCCTAAACACCCAGAGTATCATGTGAACCCAGAAATCCAAACCTAACCTTTCCTACCTTCCATTTATTCCCTACTCACCCTGTGACCCGAATTTCATTAGTACTTTGTGCCAACTTACAGAGAATGCGACATTAAGATCCGTGGCTGTGTGACATGTAGCGGATATTTTCATCATTTTGCAGAAAATACGAGGCCACATTGACTGTACCAGTGTTGTTCATGACTCTTTCATATGCTCTACAGATGGCTATGTCCACTCCCCCTCTATACCTGTGCATTGCTCTCGGTAACATTAATCTTTTTGAAAAGTTTTCTTCATAGAAACAAGATTGTAATGTTTTCAAAGGAAACAAATAAACAGCCAATTGTTAAAAGCATTCGTCACCACGAGAGACGCATCTCCGGACACAAGTCTCAAAACCAGGGTATCAGGCGAACCCAGAATCCATACCCAGCCTTTCCTTCTATTGCTTCCCTGGCAGTGGGCAAGCCCCCTGCCCCCCCCCCCTCTTACTAGCTCTTCGAGCCGGCTTACAGAGAACGAGACACTAAGACCTCTTGGTCTCCAGGGCGACGCAGAGGCACTTTCCTTCCGCTGTAAACACGGAGCCACGGCAGCCGTACCCGGGTTCGTGACCTTCCTGTGCTCTGTGAGGTGAGGGTGCCCAGTCCCCCTCTATCTCTCTGTCGCTCTCGATGACATCATTCTCCATACAAAGCTGACACCGCGTTAAAATCGAAATTCCCTGCCCAACAGCGCACAAACTCACCGGCGTTTCGCAGGGCGACCCATGGCGGTCCTTCCCTCGAACGAGCTGCGCCCGAGTGAGCGCTTCGCGATTCGGCTTTTGTACGGCTTGTGTCCCTGGATCTCCCGTCTTTGTTGTTGTTTTTCCTATAGTATCTTTAACATTATTACCATTGTTTTATTTTTCAGTTCAATCGTAATTTGAATTTAGGTTCAACGGAGTTTGTTTGCGAAGTTCCGAGAGGATTCGAATCCGCGCGTTATTAGTGTATTATTAACACCATTATGACTGATTATCATTATCACTATTATCGCTATTATCGCCACTATTATCATCATTATCACTGTCACTATTATCATTATCTCCATTCACTAATTAATAATCACTAATCATCATCACTATTACTATAACTCTTACTAATTACTATCACTATCACTCTTACTATCATTATCACTATTGTTATTTTGTTACCCTTACATTAGTCTTTTTTATATATAACTAATACAATTCTCAATATATTTTTTTCCTGCATCTGTCATTATTGTTACAGTTATCATTTCCATCATAACCTCCATCATCATCATTACTACAAGGTCTACTACTATCATTATTTTTTATTATTATTATTATCACTGTTCTTACTATTAATAATATTATCATTATCATCATTATCATTGTCATTGTCGCTATCATTAGGTCTATTCTTGTATTTTATCATTATTATAGTAATCATTATAACTATTATTGCTATTTTTATTATCTTATACACAGGCATAATACAGTGACCTTACACCGAATAATTTCCTTGAGGAGCGCGTCATGACCCTTGCCTAAAGTTTCCCTCGGGCTCTCCTCCTTAGACCCGAGTTTTCAAGTACTTTCTTCATTATTCTTTAGCAGTAGATGTTCTTAGTGTGATCCCCAACTTCTCGAATCACTTTTCGATATTATTTGTCACACATCCCAGCGCACTAACGAATACCGGATCCACTTAGGACCTTGAGTTTACCTATTTGACTGGGTAGCATGGGAATAGGCTGCCGCCATCCGTATGGGGGATTAGGATCCATGTACAGGCGAGACAGTAGAAGGCGTCTGAGTGTTATGGTGTATGTGTGTGTGTGTGTAAGTGTAAGTGTGTGTGAGTAAATGTAAGTGTAAGTGTGTGTGAGTAAATGTAAGTGTAAGTGTGTGTGTGTAAATTGTGTGTGAATGTAAGTGTGTGTGTGTGTGTGTGTCAATGTAAGTGTGTGTGTGTAAAAGAGTGTGTGTGTGTATGTGTGTGTAAAAGTGAAGTTAACCCCATGCAGGATCGACCGAGCGGGCGTGGCAAGTTTCAAGCAGTCCCTGTATCTGCTTATGTTAGAGATTGCTCTCAGAGCCTACTTCATAGTTCTAAGCTTCGAAAGCTCTTTCGTTCAGTTATATTTTCCACAATAAAAAGGAAAGTTATCGTCCTTCCACTGATCCTTTAGATTATTTATTTAAAAACATTTATTTAAAAGAAAAAAAAAAGAAAACCATAATATTATCTATGTATTGATTCAAATGCTCCGATAAAGGAAGAGTTCTTCTTCTTGTAATTCAAGGACATCCTTTGCTCTGGCCATGACTCCCCCCCTAACCCGTAAAAACACAAAAGGTGTTTAATACAAGTGGAAAAATAAAGTAAAAAAAAAGTGAGCAGCACGGAATAAAAACGTATGATAGCGAAGCTCATGGGTGCCGTGCACTGCTTTCTTCTTCCTTTGTTGGATTTCTTGGCTATCAACCAGCGGCATGTGGCCAAGGTTATTAAGCCAATGGATCCTATTCATTCTATCAATCTATATAAGGTCATAAAGTTTTGTCTCCCTTAAAAAAGCGATTACTTTACTTATTATTTTTTTATCATCTGATAAAAGATTTGATGTTATGAAATCCTTATTTTTTAATCTTAAATAATTTATTATATTTTGTCTGTGGTTATTGTATATCTGACATGCTGTTAATATATGGTCTATTGTCAGGATGGCGTTGCATGTCTGGCATTGTGGAGGGTATTTCTTTTCTATGTAGGGAGTGAGGTGTGTCAATCTTGTAGCGTTGGCCCTAAGGCGGGCCAACACCACCTCCTCCCTTCTTTCTTTCCTGTGGGATGTGTCCCACGGTTCTATCTTTAATCTGACTTTGTTTGTCAGTTGGAGGCTGGTCCACTCACTTTGCCACAGGAGATGTATTTTTGCTTTTATAAGAGACACAAAACACCCGAGATCTGTAAGAACTATGGTAGTGTCCAGATCGCCAGTTGACCCGGCTAGTTTGTCAGCCTGTTCATTGCCATGAATGCCAGAGTGGCCTGGTACCCATATTAGCTTGATTGATTTATTGGCACCATGTAGCTTACGAATGATATTACCCAGAAGTTCATTTTTGGTGGTTTCTAATGAATTAATGGCTTTAAGTGAATTTAATGAATCTGAAAAAATTACTATTCTATCGTGGGTCGCCGATAGTGCAAAATCAATGGCTTTATCAATGGCAAAAAGTTCAGCAAGAAAGATCGATGTATGATTCGGCTGTCTGAACTTTAGTTCACATTCAGTCGACCATACACCCGCACCCACACACTCATCTGTCTTGGAACCGTCGGTATATATATGAAAAAAAGGGAGATGTTTAATAAGGATCTCTCTGAACCTCTGGCGTACCTCCACCTCCGGCGCCATGGCCTTGGCTGATGGAAGCCAGGCTTCCATGATTGAAAAAATGGGGGTTTCCCATGGCGCTATATTTGACTGAACCAGGGTATCGATGGTAGAGAGATCTATACCGACTTTCTCGACGAGGTCGTGGAGTCTCGTGGCAAAGGGCCTAATGCCACTATTGCCATTAGGGTGGCTCGGGTTCTCGAGCCACCTTTGCGGCATAGCTCAAGGCTAACTGGCCGCGTCTGAGTCGGAGGGGAGGTACTCCTGACTCCACCTCAAGACGCTCGATACGAGTGCACTTCAGGGCTCCAAGACACACACGCAAACAGGCATTCTGCACAGCATCCAAACCTTTCAAACTTGTTCTCGATGCCGAACCATACACGATTGACCCATAATCGACTTTAGACCTAATCAGGGCTTTATATACCATTAGCAAAGACTGTCTATCAGCTCCCCATTTGTTACCAGAAATGCACTTTAATAAATTCAGTGCTTTTTGACATTTATTCTTTAACTGACCAATGTGGTCTTTCCAATTGAGTCTACTATCAAAAAGTAGCCCAAGAATCTTGGCAGAATTTTGAATAGGTATTGGGTGGTTGTCTAGAGTTAGCCTGATGTTCGGCTTTCTCCTACGTGAAAAAATTACCCCAATACTCTTTCGAATGGAAAACTTAAAACCCCACTGGAGGCCCCAGTTATGAATCATATCCAGTGCCAATTGGATGCGATTTGCTGAGAATTCTGCATTATTGCTGGAATGCCATAATGCACAATCATCAGCATACAGTGAGTATTTAAGATTCCGAGGAGGAACTGGTAAGATGTCATTAATCATACATAGAAATAATGTTGGTGACAAAACACTTCCTTGTGGGGCCCCGTTTGCCTGGACAAAAATGTCCGAAAAAGTGACATTGTCGGAAAATAAGTTCTGTCAGAGATGAAATTTTGAATAAAACAAGGCAAGTTTCCACGTAATCCAAAAGCATAAAGTTTTCTGAGTAGGCCATATCGCCATGTCATGTCGTAGGCTTTTTCTATATCTAAAAATACCGAAATCAAAGAATCTTTTTTGGCAATGGCCTCTTGAATATGACTGTCCAGCTTTACTAGTTGATCGATAGTTTGGCGTCCCTTGCGGAAGCCGCACTGCTCGTCAACTAGCAAATTACTGGAATTTAAAAAATACAATAGCCTACTGTTAACAATTCGTTCCATGACCTTGCATAAGCAACTTGTCAACGCAATTGGGCGGTAGATGGCAAATCTGGGATTACCCCCTCCTTTCAATATGGGAATGATGTAGGCGAAGTGCCATGAGTTTGGAAAAGTGGCTTTTCCAAATTTCATTGTACACTTCTAGCAAATTAATCATGTCATCATGATTAAGATGCTTCATCATCTCATATCGAATCTCATCGGGGCCTGGGGATGTTCCTCTACAGGCTTCTAGGGCTCGGACAAGCTCATCCATTGCTAGATCTTTATTGTAATCAAAGTCATCTCCTGTGGCAAAGTGAATTGGTTGCAGCTCAGCCTCTTCCTTGATGGTCAGGAAGGAGGGATGGTAATTAGCTGAGCTGCTTGTATGAGAGAACTGCCTGGCGAGTGCATTAGCAATGTCTCTAGGTGAATCGAAATTGTTACCCTCTTCTATGATGTTGTTAATTTTGAAAGATGTTTTTTTCTTATTAATTTTATTAATAGTGGACCAAACCTCTGATGTTTTTGTATTGCTATTAATTGTAGAGACAAAGCTCCACCAGGAGTCTCTTTTTGCTTGTCTTATTATTCTACAAGCCCTAGCTCTTGCTAGTTTGTAATTGCAAAAGTTCTCATTTGTGATGTTATTTTTGAAAAGCCTGTAGGCCTTATTGCGTCGGCACAGCGCCCTGCGGCAATCTGGTGTCCACCATGGAACTCTATGCTTAACACTATCTGTCGAAGTTTTAGGAATGGATAGCAATGCTGCTTCTATAATCGAATTCTGAATATTGTTTACTTTATCATCAATGGTTTCTCCAACAAGTTCGAGCTTGACGCTCCTTGTGAAGGCGACCCAGTCTGCTCTTTTTACGTTAAATTTAGGTGCTGAAGCGTTCTCACTGTGTCGCATGAATATTTAATCAAAATAGGAAGATGATCGCTTCCCAACGAGTCATCAATGGTGTGCCACAGGCACTTGGCTGCTATTGATGAAGAGACCAATGACAAGTCAATAAAGCTCAAATTACCGGTATTATCGTCCACCCTCGTCGGACTACCATCATTCAGAAGGACTAAATCAGACTCATTAATCAACTTAACTACTTGCTCACCTCTACCATCCACCCGCAGGGAACTCCATAACGTATGATGAGCATTAAAATCAGCTAAAATTACTTTATTTTGCGGCAGACGTTCCTGAAGAGCAAAGAGCTCATCATAGGCTATCACTGCATCAGGTGGACAATAAAGTGAACATATAGCCAGATACGTGCCATTAATTTTTACTTTGCATGCGACAAACTCCAAAGTAGAATCAATAGTCACTTCTGTAAAAGGGAGGCTTTGGTGGATGTACATGGCGACTCCGCCTCCACCCCTACCCTCACGATCCTTCCGACATAGATGGTAGTTCCTCAGCGAAACGACCTCGTCAGAGACGAGGTGTGTTAAGTGCGTTTCTTGGAGAACTATAATATCGGGAACATAGGACGAGGCTAATAATTTAAGGTCATTTACTTTAGATCTAAGACTTCGACAGTTCCATTGTATAATGGTCGACGCGAAGATTACGTTTTATGGGGTTTGGAAGTGCCTTGTCCACCAGTTTTTTTCTTCTTTTTTGGGGAGGGAGACGCCTCCTCTCCCTCGCTTCCCGGGGACCTCTCTCGGGATGGTTTGGAGACAGAAGCCTCCATGTCCTGCACCTCCTGGCGAGGGAGACGACTGACAGATTGCGATCTGCTTCTCTCTCGAGAAGCCGATCGCGAGCCAGACGAAGTCCTCACAGGAGTAGCCCGGACGGGAAGGTGCGCTCCGGACTGTGATTTAGTATCATCCTCCTTATGATGTTTAGACTGGGTTGATGCAGTCATTTGATCAAACAATTTGGTCAAATGACAAACTTTAATATTTAATTCTTTAACCGTTTGTTTGAGTTCAGCAATTTCCTTATCCTTGGCTGCAAGCTGTTGACTGACATTACTTGCACTAGGGGTGATGTTGGTTACTGCTTCAGCATAGGAAGTATCGGGTTTGTGTCAAACTTTCCACTTTCCTCTTAGCTTCAGTATAACTAACTTCATGCTTTCTCATATATGCCAATGTCTCAGTCTCCTTCTTCAGGACGCTGCATTCAGCACATCCTGACTGATGGGGACCTCCACAGTTAGCACATTTGGAAATCTGGCTAGTACATGTGATGGTGTCATGGGCTTCAGCACATTTCCGGCAAACAAATTTACTCGAGTCTTTATCAATACATCTTAATGAGGTGTGTCCGAATTTTTGGCATCTATTACAATGCATTGGCTTTTGGATATAAGGTCTTACTTGAACACGTTCATAACCGACGTTGACATATTCTGGAATTTTATTCAAAGCAAAGGTCAAAAAACACAGTCCAGTTTTCGTTCGCACATTCCCGTCCTTCTTGGTCATACAATGAACGTCCACTATGTCTTGGTCCTTCATGCTCTCAAGAATTTCACTTTCTTCCATCGTCCTCAAATCCCTGTGAAAGATTACTCCCTTACAGGTATTTGGGCCAATAGGGATAGTTACTTTAACTCGAAGATCATGAATTTGCGTCAGCTTAAGTAAATCCTTAATCTGGGAGTTGTATTGTACTTTAACAAGGCTTCCATCTCGCAATTTTTTGACAAAATCAAAATCGCCGTCCACTTGACCATCAAGGACCTTTTTGATGATAAAGGGGTTCACGTTCAAAAGCGATTGATTTTCATTCACGCATTTTACATTCGCGAACCTTGCATTCTCGGTAGGGATTTTGAAAAGTGGTCTTCTAGGTTTGTCGTTAGTGGGGGTTCCGTTGTTCAGGGTCGAGTTTGTCAAGGAGTGGTCATGAGTCGCCCCTACTCCTTGAGGAGGAGAAGGGGTAGCCGGGGTGTCATTCATTCTGGGCATCGGACCAGGTCCGACCCCTTTGCTTAAAATAGTTTGTCCTGAAGGGATCAAAGGCTCTTAACTTTTGGTATCAACCTAACAGCAATAGCTAAGAGAGTAAATCAGTATTTCGTCCTCTACCCCCCAGTGGAAGCCTGGTTGCGTTCTCCAGTACCACAGAGAGGATCGAGTTATGTGGAGGACACTTCCTTACCGCCGAACTTGCCTAGGCGAAGGACGGTAAGTAGATGCTCACCCCCCAAACGAATACGGGAGCTCACGAGGAACTCCGGCAGGCACAGGAAAGTCATATTAGGAGGAAAAAGTTTAGAGGGAGAAAAAGTGCGCCCAAAGGACGCCCCAGACTACTGGGCCTCCCTACCCAGGGGTCAAAGCCCAAAGGGCTACCCTGGTGTAGAAGAGAGCTGCGGGTCTGAGGTGGGGTGCTGACTACGACTACTGTAGCCTCGTGTCACCTGCAAATACAAGAACACTGAAGTGCTGGCAAAGCACTATAATGTTCTGTAATTTACAGGATTTACTTTACTTTACTTTACTTTATTTACTTTAACCAACTCAGAAGCAATAATGTCTAGCGAGACGAGAAGTCCCGGGCTCCAGGGTAGCTCTTGTGGCACAAGACTTCGTATTTATTGATTCTGCGTTTTAAAAGGTGCGTCCTCATCAAAGGTTCATACATGAGTGACTGCCTTTCGCGCACCCAGGGTATTTATGCTTTTCCCAACATGGAGGGTTGCAGTCTGGGTCCTCTCCGAGCGCAGGCTGGCGCTGCCCTCTCTTGGCGTTTCTTTGGGCTCGAAGGGGAGACTGGCGTTCGTTGGCGAAGGCGTGATCCCGAGCGCACCGAGTCACAACAGTACTCCTCACGTCCTAACAGTTTCTCGTTTAAGATCTTGGAGTGTATCAACTTTCTCCTGTTCTTTTCCATGTATACTGTTATCCCCTAGAACAGCGATTTCTATCATCATACAATTTCTTCTCCGTTTTCTCAACTACAGCAACGTCTGGTCATTTTCACTGACACTCTGGGGATATGTTCATACCACTTTTCTGTTCTCTCTAATTCGTATTTTTCACAAAGCTTCCCATAATACAATCTGGGCAATGTTGTAATGCCGTCTTCTGTATGCTTTTAGAGCTGATTTCTAACATTCCCAAACAATATGTCCAACTTTCACCTTTTTCACCGCACATTCTGCATATTGGTGGGAGTTCGCTTTCTTGTCAATATCATACTTGGCATAATTCGTCCCAAGTGCCTGTTCCTGGGCTGCACATGTCAGCGCTTCCGTTTCCACCTTCAGGCCTGACTTCCTTAACCATTCCCAGGCTTTCTCTCTGTTCGCTGTGTCTGGCATTTCCCTGATGAACTGGCCATACTTTCTCTTCTCCTTCCATGGCCTTAGGTTCCCATTCCTTAGTTCTCTCTTAAGGGAACATTTGCCAGTACTTTGAAGACTTCACGAATATGATTATTTTATGCGCGTTAACGCCCCTTGTCACCAGTCAGAGCCAGATAAAAAGTTTGTAAGTGACCGCGGAATTAATGTATTAGATAGGCCAGGTAACTCATCTCATCTGAACCCCATAAAAACGCATGTTACGTCATGAAGGACGAGGCGCAAGAGGCCAGACCTAGCAACATCAAAGATCTGCTGGATACGGAGGAAAATAAAACGCCAACAGTTTATTTGTCTGATTAATAATACATGTTCCCTTTCTGCTGCAATACCATCTGCGGTCATCTTGTCATGAATTCTATGTGAACTGCTAATTTCTTCACACACACACACACACACACACACACACACACACACACACACACACACACACACACACACACACACACATATATATATATGTCATATTATATATATATATATATATATATATATATATATATATATATATATATATATATATATATATATATATATACGTATGTATGTGTGTACTATTATATATATATATATATATATATATATATATATATATTATTATATATATATATATATTATATATATATATTATATATATATATATATATATATATATATATATATATATATATATATAATATATATACAGCTGATATTTCGCAACCTGGTCCACCAGCTCT
>NC_051422.1:34199983-34210124 GCF_015228065.2 Penaeus monodon | reverse complement strand
TTTTTGGGGGTTTCCCTTCGGAAGCCGCACTCCCCATAAAAACGTTTTCAAACCTCGCAATTGCCCGGATAGGAAGATTGGGCAAGATCTTGGGGTTACCCCCTCCTTTCAATGGGAATGATGTGGGCGAAGTGCCATGGGTTTGGAAAAGTGTGGTTTTTCCCAAAATTTTCATTGTACACTTCTAGCAACTTAATCATGTCATCATGATTAAGATGCTTTATCATCTCATATCGATCTCATCGGGGCCTGGGAGTTCCTCTACAGGCTTCTAGGGCCGGACAAGCTCATCCATTGTAAGATCTTTATTGTAATCAAAGTCATCTCCTTGGCAAAGTGAATTGGTTGCAGCTCAGCCTCTTCTTGATGGTCGAGGGGGGATGGAATTACTGAGCTGTTTGTATGGAGAACTGCCGGCGAGTGCATTGCAATGTCTCTGGGGAAATCAAATTTTTCCCTTTCTATGATGGTAATTTTGAAAGATTTTTTTTCTTATTAATTTTATTAATAGTGGACCAAACCTCTGATGTTTTTGTATTGCTGTTTATTGTAGAACAAAGCCCCGCCAGGAGTCTCTTTTTGCTTGTCTTATTACTCTACGAGCCCTAGCTCTTTGCTGTTTGTAATTGCAAAGTTCTCATTGGGGATGTTATTTTTGAAAAGCCTTAGGCCTTATTGCGTGGGCACAGCGCCCTGCGGCAATCTGGTGTCCACCATGGAACTCTATGCTTACGCTTCTGTCGAAGTTTTAGGAATGGATAGAAATGCGCTTCTATATCGAATTCTGAATATTGTTTATTTATGGTTTCTCCAACAAGTTCAAGCTTGACGCCCCTTGTGAAGGCGACCCAGTCTGCTCGTTTTACGTTAAATTTAGGCGCTAAAGGGCGTTCTCACTGTGTCGCAGGAATATTTAATCAAAATGGGAAAGATATCGCTTCCCAACGAGTCGTCAATGGTGTGCCACAGGCACTTGGTTTCAAATTGATGAAGAGACCTTTAAGTCAAAAAGCTAAAATTACCGGTATTATCGTCCACCCGCGTCGGCTTTCCCTCATTCAGAAGGACTAATCAGACTCATTAAGCAACTTAACTACTTGCTCACCCTACCATCCACCCCAGGAACCCCATAACGTATGTGAGCCTTAAAATCAGCTAAAATTACTTTATTTTGTGGCAGAACGTTCCTGAAGAGCAAGAGCTCATCATAGCTATCACATGCATCAGGTGGACAATAAATGAAAAATATAGCCAGATAGTGCCATTAATTTTTTCTTTGCATGCGACAACTCCAAAAAGAAACAAAGTCCCCCTTCTGTAAAAGGGGGGCTTTTGGGGGATGTACATGGCGACTCCGCCTCCACCCCTTTCCCTCACGATCCTTCCAAAATAGATGGTAGTTTCCTCGCGAAACGACCCCGTCAGAGACGGGTGTGTTAAGTGCGTTTCTTGGAGAACTATAATATCGGGAGCATAGGACGAGGCTAATAATTTAAGGTCATTTACTTTAGATCTAAGACTTCGACAGTTCCATTGTATAATGGTCGACGCGACGTTTTATGGGGTTTGGAAGTCCTTGTCCACCAGTTTTTTTCTTCTTTTTTTGGGAGGGGAGACGCCTCCCCTCCCCCGCTTCCGGGACCTCTCTTGGGATGGTTTGGAGACAGAAGCCTCCAAATTCCTGCCCCTCCGGGTGAGGAGACGATGAGATTGGATCTGCTTCTCTCACAAAAACCGATCGCGACCAACAAGTCCTCACAGGAGTACCCGGAGGGGAAGGGGCCCCCCGGCTGTGTTCGTATCTCCCCCTTATATGTTTAGACTGGTTGATGCAGTCATTTGATCCCCAAATTTTGTCGGTATAACTTTAATATTAATTCTTTAAGGGTCTTTTTAAATTTTCAAAAATTTCTTTATCCTTGTGCAAGCTTTTTTACTGACATTACTTGCCTAGGGTGGTGTTTTCTGCTTCACGGGAATACGGGTTTGCGGGTCAAACCTTAAAATTTTTCCCCTTGGGCTTCAATACTAATTTCATGCTTTCTCATTACTAATGCCCCTGGGTTTCCTTCTTCGGATGCTACACTCAGCATCCTGACTGTTTGGGACCTCCCAATTAGCACATTTGGAAATCTGGCTAGTAAATGTATGGTGTCTGGCTTCAGCAATTTACCATAAAAATTTACCCATCTTTATCAATACATTTTAAATGGTTGTCCCGAATTTTTGGCATCTATTACAATGCATTGGTTTTTGGGATAAAAGGTCTTACTTGAACACGTTATAACCGCGTTGAAAACCCTCTGGATTTTTTTTAAAACAAAGGAAAAAAACAAGCCCATTTTTTTCTTTTCGCACTTTCCCTCCTTTTTGGGTCTACAATGAACGTCCACACGTCTTGGCCCTTCATGCTCTAAAGAATTTCACTTTTCTTCCATCGTCCTCAAATCCCTGTGAAAGATTACCCCCCTTACGGTTTTTGGGCCTGGAATTTTTCTTTAACTCAAAGATCTAAATTTGCGTACTTAAGTAAATCCTTAATCGGGGAGTTGATTGTACTTTAAAAAGGGAGGCTTCCACTCGAAATTTTTTTGACAAAATCAAAATCCCGCCACTTACCTCAAGGGACCTTTTGTGAAAAAGGGGTTCACGTTCAAAAGCGATTGATTTTCTTTCACGCATTTTACATTCGCAAACCCTTTTGCATTCCGTGGGATTTTAAAAAGTGGTCTTCTCGTTCTTTCGTTAGTGGGGTTTCCTTGTTCAGGGTCAATTAGTAAAAGAGTGGCATGAGTCCCCCTTCCCCTGAGGGGAAAGGGGTAGCCGGGGTATCATCCACCGGGGCATCGACCGGTCCCCCCTTTGCTCAAATCGTCCTCCTAAAGGGGTTTTGAAAATCTTACTTTTGGTATAAACCTAAGCAATAGCTAAGAAGTGTATCATATTTCGTACTCTACCCCCAAAAGGGGAAGCCGGGTTGCTTTTCTCCAGTACCAGGGGGAGGATGGGTTATGGGAAAGACACTTCCTTCCGCCAAACTTGCCTATGCGAAGGACGGTAAGTCGGTGCCCCCCCCCGGGCAATACGGGGGCCCCAAGGGTACTCCGGTAGGCTCGGGAAAATCACATGATAGGGGAAAATTTTAGAATGGAAAAAAGTGCGCCCAGAGACGCCCCAAACTGGCCCCCCTCCCCGGGGGTCAATCCCGAAAAGGGCCCCCTGGTGTAGAAGAAGCTGCGGGTCTGAGTGGGGTGCTGACTACGCCACTGTTTCTCTGTCACCTGAAAAAAACAAAAGCACTGAAGGTGCTGGCAAAGCAAAAAAATTCTTAAATTACGGGTTTTTACTTTCTTTTATTTACTTAAGAAACTCAGAAACAACATTCATGAGACGAGAGGCCCCGGGCTCCGGGTGTTTTGGGGGCAAAAGACTTTTTTTTTGTTGCTTCTGCGCTTAAGGAATTTTTTTACTCTACAAAAGCTTAAAAGAGGGGGCCGTTCTTTTTTTTTTTTTTTTTTTTTTTTTTGTTTGATTTTTTGGGCTATAAACCAGGGCATGTGGCCAGGTTATTAAGCCAATGGTCCTATTTATTCTGTCAATCTAAAAAGGGTCAAAAAGTTTTGTCCCCCTTAAAAAAGCTTATTTATTTATTATATTTTTATCGTCTGATAAAAGATTGGATGTTATGAGATCCTTATTTTTTAATCTTAAATAAATTTATTATATTTTGCCTTTGGTTATGATAATTCTGACATGCTGTTAAAATATGGTCTGTTGTGGGTTCTTTGCATGTCTGGCATTGGGGTGGGTATTTTTTTTTTCTATGTGGGGTGAGTTTTTAAACCTTGTAGCGTTGACCCAAGGCGGCAACCCCACTCCTCCCTTCTGTCTTTCCTGTGGGAGTGTCCCAGGGTTTTCTATCTTTAATCTGCTTTTTTTTGTCAGTTGGAGGCTGTCCCCCCTTTTGGGCCACGGAGATGTATTTTTTGCTTTTATAAGAACAAAAAACACCTGAGATCTGTACGGACTATGCTAAGGTCCAATCACCATTGACCCGGCTAATTTGTCAGCCTGTTCTTGCCTGGATACCAGAGTGGCCTGGGTACCCATATTACTTGATTGTTTGTTGGCACCATGTATTTACAATAAATTTCCCCCAAAGTTCATTTTTGGGGGGTTTCTAATGATTTAAAAGGTTTTAAATAAATTTAAAGGGAAATCTAAAAAAATTACTTTCTACGTGGGTCGTCGATAGTGGCAAAATCAATGCTTTATCAAGGGCAAAAATTTCAGCAAGAAAGATCGATGTATGTTTCGGCAATCTGAATTTAGTTCACTTCGTCGACCTACCCCCAAACCCACACACTCTTCTGCTTGGAGCCTCGGTATTATAGAAAAAAAGGGAGATTTTTTAAAAAGGACTCTCTGAACCTCGGGCGTACCTCCACCCCGGCGCCAGGGCCCTTAGCTGATGGAAGCCAAGCTTCCATATGAAAATTTGGGGAGTTTCCTGGCGCTATATTTGACTGAACCAGGTATCGAGGGTAGAGAAATCTATCCCGTTTTCTCGACGGGGTCGTGGAGTCTCGGGGCAAGGGCCAAAATCCACTATTGCCATTAGGGGGGCTGGGGACTAGAGCCCCCTTTTGCGGCATAGCTCAAGGCTAACTACCGCGTCTGATCGGAGGGGGGACTCCTGACCCCAAACCTAAACCCCTCGATCCGAGTGCACTTCGGGGCTCCAAGACAACCGAAACGGGGCATTCGACAGCTCCAAACCTTTCAAAATTGTTTTTCGATCCCAAACCTCACATTTTACCCATAAACTATTTAGACCAATCAGGCTTTATATACATTAGCAAAGACGTCTATCAGCTCCCCATTTTACTCCAGAAATGACTTTAATAAATTTTTTGCTTTGACATTTTTCTTTAATGACCAATGTGGTCCCTTTTCCCAAATTTTCTACTATCAAAAAGTGACCTAAAAATTTAGCAGAATTTGAATAGGTTTGGGTGGTTGTCTAGATTAGCCTGATGTTCGGGTTCCCCTACTTAAAAAAATTACCCCAAAACTCTTTCTAATGGAAAAATTAAAACCCCACTGGAGCCCCAGTTATGAATCAAACCATTTTCCCAAATTGGGTGCGATTTCTGAAATTCGCATTTTTGCTGGAATGCCATAATCCAATCATCGCGTACAGTGATTTTAAAATTTCCCAGGAGGGGCGGGAAATGTCTTGATCATACATAGAAATAATTTGGTGACAAGACACTTCCCTTTTGGACCCCCTTTGCCTGACAAAATTCCGAAAAAGGATATTGTCAGAAAAAATTTGACAGCAAACGTTTTTGCGAAATGAATTTTTTAATAAACAAAACAAATTTTTCCCCGTAATCCCAAAAACATAAGTTTTTTTTAGTAGGCCATATCGCCCTGTCTGTCCCTAGTAGAAAAAATTTTTTTGGGAAAGGCCCTCTTAATATACTTCCACTTTACTACTGACGAGAGTTTGGCGTCCCTTGCGGAAGCCGCACTTCTCGTCGACTAGAAAATTTCTGGAAATTTAAAAAAAGCAAAACCTACTGTTAACAATTCGTTCCTGACCTTTCATAAGCACTTTTCAACGCAATTGGCGGTAGGGTGGGAAGTCTGGGATTACCCCCTCCTTTCAATATGGGAAAAGATGTGGGCAAATGCCATGATTTGGAAAAAATGTGACTTTTCCAATTTCATTGTACATTCTAACAACTTAAACGTCATCATGTTAAAAATTCTTCACACTCTATCGATCTCATCGGGCCTGGGGGTGTTTCTCTACAGGGTTCTAGGGGCCGACAAATCATCCATTGTTAATCCCTTTTTGTAATCAAATCATCTCCTGTGGGAAAGTGAATTGGTTGCAGCTCAGCCCTTCCTTTTTGGCAGAAGGTGGAATGGTAATTAGCTGGGCTGCTTGTATGAAGGGAAATGCCTGGCGATGCCCACAATGTTTTTGGTGATCGAAATTATTGCCCCTTTTTTATGATTTATTGATTTTAAAAGATGATTTTTTCTTATTGATTTTATTGATATGGACCAACCTCTGATTTTTGGGGGTTTTCTGTTTTGTAAGGGCAAACTCCGCCAGGAGTCTCTTTTTTTTCTTGTCTTATTACTCTACGACCCTAGCTCTTGCTTGTTTGTAATTGCAAAAGTTTTCATTAGTGATGTTTTTTTTTTAAAGCCTGAGGCCTTATTTTCTCGCACAGGCCCTCGGCAATCTGGTGTCCACCATGGAACCTATAACTTACCTATCTGTCGAAGTTTTAAAATGGGTACAAAGCTGCTTCTATAAAACGAATTCTGAATTTTGTTTACTTTATCATCAAGGTTTTTTTCCAAAAAAGTTCAGCTTGACGCTCCTTGTGAAGGCGACCCAGTCTGCTCTTTTTTCGTTAAATTTAGGGGCCCGAAGGCGTTTTTCACTGTGTCGCATGAATATTTAATCAAAATAAAAGATTCGTTCCCACAACTATCATACTAATTGTTTAAATAAAAGAAAAACTATTTTTCCCCCCAAATTTAGGGAAAGGGAATCGGGGTTTACTAGGGGCCCACTGATAACTCCTTGCCGGTTGAAAAACATTTGGGGGCCATCTGATTAACAAATTTCACAAAAAAAAAAAAAAAAAAATGCAGGGGAAGAACATAATCCGTGGTGGTTGGGTTACTTTTTCAACCCTTTTTTTTTTCCTAGCGATTACCTAACTCCTCTTTGCTACTTCCCTTTTCAAAGCCGGCCCTTTCTAATTCTTTAACATATTTTCCCCTTTACTTTTAGGGACTTCTTGTTTTTACAAGATCTTCTTCTTTTTTCCCTGCTTCCCAGCTGCCTGAAACCTCTTCGTACTTCTTTCTCCCCCCCTCCTTCCAGATTCTGTTACCAAGATATTCAAATTTTGTCACTCATCTACTTTTCGCCTTTCACTTTACCTCCCACCCAAAATTTCGCTCCCATGAATACTTTCTTTTTCTCACCCTCGCATACCCCGATCCCATGGGCGTCCTTCTATAACCCTTTTGAAAAGTCTATCAAAAAGGTAAAATTTGGATGGGGTGTCCCGCCCCCGGTGTAGACCACGTAACTTCAAATCGTTCACATCGTCCCCCGTTTTGTTGTCTAGGGACATGTCTTGTATGGGAGGAATTTTTTTTCCCCTCTTTCATTTGTAAATAATTTCCCCACCTCCACCTGGGTAACCTGCCCTTTGGCCTTCTTAAACCTATAACTCTCTTTCTGGCCTTCCTTGTACTTATCCATCAGTTGCTGCAAAAGCGAAAAAACGTTGGTGGGACTCTTACCGTGCATAAACCAAAATGCGTTTCCCAAATTGAAACCTTTTCCCTCAGTTGCTTGTCCATGATTTTTTTTTTCCCAAACTTCAGGGTATGCGAAGTAATGCTGATTCTCTCTAATTCTACAGTTCTGTAGGCACCTTCTTCTTAAAAACAGGGTAATTGCTACTTCTCCTTCTCTGGCATCCTTCTTTCTCCCTAAATTTAGCGAACACCTTTTTCAACTCCATCCCCTACCGTATGTTTCAATCTCTGCTTTCCCACCCTTTATCTTTGCAATCCTTAAGGTGGTTTGTTTCACATGTGCACTCCTTTTCCCCCATTCTGAGCTTTTTCGAAGTAGGCTCTCCATCTCTCCTTTCTCCCCGTTTTTGTGTCATATTTGGTCTTCACCATCTTTCACGTGTTTTGCTTGAGCCGTCCTAAGACTTGTTTTCCCGCTTCCCATCCTTATTATTTTCTCAGACAAAAATCTTTTTTCCCGCTGGGGTACACTCTCTGAATGTCCCCCATTTTTGGGGAACTCCGCATCTCCTAAGGGTTTCCCCCCCCTCTGTGTGTGATATGTGCGGGGGTGTTGTGTGGTGTGTGAGTGTGTGTGGTGGTGTGTGTGTGGGGTGTGTGTGTGTGTGTGTGTGGTTGTGTGTGTGTGTTTGTGTGTGTGGTGTGTGGTACATATATATGTTGTTACACTTATATGTGCGTAGTGTTGTAGTATATGTGGCGTGTGTGTGTGTGTGGGTTTTTGGTGGGTGTTGTTTGTGTGTGTGGTGTGGTGTGTGTGTTTTTTTTATTATTATGTATATATATATATATAAAAATTATATATATAATTATTATATATTATTTATATATATATTAATACAATATATTACGTATAATATATTTCATATAATATAATGCATAAACATATATAGTATATATTATATTAAAATATATATATATATATTAATATATATATATAAAATATATTTTATATGTGTGTGTGTGTGTGTGTTGTGTGGTGTGTGGGTGTGTGGTTTTGTGGTGTGTGTGTTGTGTGTGTGTGTGTATTTACCTTAGTGTGTGTCATACATAATTTCATTTGGGCTATCGAATCGAATTTTTAGTCGTCTAAAGTAAGATTTTTCCGTCCTCGTTTCGCTGCTAGAAAACAATTTAAATTTTTTTTATGCATTTCCTTCCTCACCTATACCTCTGGAGAAATCCCCCGATCATAATGCGATCTTCTCTCTCCCCTCTTCCTCTCTTCCTCTCTCCGCCACGCACACCCACACGCACACCCACACACACACACCACAACACACACACCACCACACACCACCACCACACACACATATTATATTATATATATATATTATATATAATTTTATATAATATATATTTTATATATTATATTATAAATACATCATATATGTACACATCTTTTCCTATATATATATATATTAAATATAATAATATATATATATATATTATATATAATAATATAATAATAATATATATATTATAGTAAAAATGTGTACATATATGCTGTATTTTAATTTTATTTAATATTAATATTATAAATTTTATATTATTTATATTTTTATATATTGGTGGTGTGTGTGTGTGTGTGGGGTTGTGTGTGGGTGTGTGTGTGTGTGTGGGTGTGTGTGTGCGTGTGTGTTGTGCGTGGCAGGGAGGAAAGAGAGAGAGAGAGAGAGAGAGATCGCATTACTGATCGCGACGACTTTTTCCAAAGGTATCATGGTGTGGAAAGGAAATGCATAAAAAAAATTAAAACTGTTTTTTTACAGCTAAAAGGGGCGGAAAAAAACTTCACTTTGGGACACTAAAAGATTCGATTCGTAACCAATATGTATATATGTATGTAACCCCATATATTTATAAAACACCACAAACACACACACCACACCCCCACACATATCAAACCACACACACACACACACACACACACACACACACACACAATATATATTTATATATATATATAATATATATTTTTATATAAAATTAATATATATACTATATATGTATATATGCATATATTATTTATATTAAATATATTTTAACTATTATATATTATGTATATATTATATATATTATTAATTTTAAAAATATATATATTTTTTAATATATATATATATTTACAAAATCATACAAACAAAAAACACACCCCACACACACACACACCACCACACACACACACACACAACACACCGCACACTATACATATAAAAACTACCACATTATATGTGTACCACCATATATATTACAACCCCACACACACACAAACACCACACCCACCACCACACACACACACACACACACACCACACCACACCACACCCACACACACACCCCCACACGCCATATCACACCAGAGGCGAGGAAAGCCTTAGGAATGCTGTTCACCAAAAAAGCGACATTCAGATGGTATCCAGCCCGGAAGAAAAATTTGTTAAAAAATAAAAAGGATGGGGAACGAGAAAATATTTTTTGGAGTGCATAAGCAAAACACTAAAATGGTGAAGACCAAATCCCGACACAGGGGCGAGGAGATAAAGGGAGATGGAGAGCCTCTTTGAAAAGCTCATGAAAAGTGGGAAAAAGGGGAAAGCACTGTAAACGCCACCTTTAAAAGCATTGCAAAAGATAAGTTTGGACAAGCAGTAGATTTCAGACAACTCCGGGAAAGGGGTCGGATTTTTGACAAAGGGTTTTTTGCTAAAGTTATAGAAAAAAGTGATCCAGATGAATGGAGAATACACATTTATCCCCTTTTTGGGGGGGTTCCCTTTGAA
>NC_051422.1:34197511-34199883 GCF_015228065.2 Penaeus monodon | reverse complement strand
CCACCCCCGCGCTGCCCTCTCTTGGCTTTCTTTGGCTCAAAGGGGAAAACGGGCGTTCTTTGGGCGAAGGCGTGATCCCGGCGCACCGATCAAAAAGTATCCCAGTCCTAACAGTTTCTCGTTTAAGATTTTGGGAGTGTATAATTTTCCGTTTTTTTCCATGTATCTTTATCCCCTAAACACGATTTTATCATCATACAATTTCTTCTCCGTTTTCTAAATACAGAAAGTCTGGTCTTTTCCTGACACTCTGGGATATGTTCAAAAACCACTTTTCTGTTCTCTCTAATTCGTTTTTTCAAAAAGTTTCCCAAAATAAAATCGGGGAAATTTTGTAACCCGTTTTCTGTATGCTTTTAGGCGTTTTCAACATTCCCAAAAAATATGTCCAATTTTCCACCTTTTTCCCCGCACATTCTGCTATTGGTGGATTCGCTTTTTTGTCAATTCAACTTGCTAATTCGCCCCAAGGCCTGTTCCGGGGCTGCACATGCGCGCTTCCGTTTCCACCTTCAGGCTGACTTCCTTAACCATTCCCGGGTTTTCTCTCTTTTCCTGTTTTTGGCATTTCCCTGATGAACGGGCCCATTTTTCCCTTTCCCCTTCCCCTGGCCTTAGGTTCCCATTCTTATTCTTTTTAAGGGAACTTTGCCAGACTTTAAGACTTCACGAATAGATTATTTTATGCCTTAACGCCCCTTTCACCAGTCGACCAATAAAAAGTTTGTAAGTGCCGGGGAAATTATGTATTAGATAGGCCGGTACTCACTCATCTAAACCCCCCTAAAAACGCTTTATCTAAAGGACGAGGCGCAGGGGCCAGCCCCAGCAACATAAAAGACCGGGTAGGGGAGGAAAAAAAAACCCAACATTTTTTTGTCTGTTATAATACATGTTTCCCTTTCTGCTGCAATACCCTGCGGCATCTTTTCAAATTCTATGTGAACTGCTAATTTCTTCACCACACCACACACACACACCCACACACACACACCCACACAAACACACACACACAACACATATATATATGTCTCGTTTAAATAAAATATATATAATATATATTTATATATATATTATTAATATTGTGGTTTGTGTGTGTTTTTGGTTTGTGTGGTGCATTTATTAATTAAAATATTTATATATATAAATTATATATATATATTTAAAATAAAAATTTTAAAAAAAATAAATTTTTAATATTACTAGTATGTGTGTCATATATATAAAATTATATATTTAAATAATTAATATATATATATATTATATATATAGTATATTTTATATATTTAATGATATTGTTGTGTGCATTATATATATATATATATATTATATATTATATAATAATTTATATATATTATATAATATATATTATAATATTTTTATAATATATATATAAAAATAATATATTAAAATAAATAATATATATATATAAATACAGGCTGATATTTCGCAACCTGGTCCCAAAACCCCTCTCCCTCTACCTCGAAAAGGGGGGCCCTTTCTTCCTTGTGCCCCCGTGATAGGCTTCTTTGGGGGGGCGGTTTTGTCTCATTTTTTACCTTCGCTCTCTCGCTTTCACTCAAAGGCCATCAGACTGATTGGTCAACGGCGCGAATTGACTTTCCTGTTGCTGATGCCCGGAAACTGGTGGAAACCTTAATAAAATTACTGCCTAATTTTCAATTTGAACAGCGGCTCTTCTCTTGGCGATAGTCTCCTCGCTTCCCTATGTTCTGGGTTTATTTCAATATACACCATATGCATTATAAAATATATTATATAAATTTATTATATATATATATTAATTTATATTTTATATAATATATAAAATATAAATTATATATAATATAAAGATAAAGATAATAGACAAGAGAGAGAAAAGAGAGAAGGGGGTTATAAAAATAGAGAAGGAATAGGAGAGAAAAAAGAAACGAGAAAGGGGAAACAAATTTAAAGAGCGAAAAGATGCAAATGAGAGGAAGAGATTAGAGAGAGAGAGAGAAAGACAGAGCATGGAAAGAGAAGCGGAGGGGGGGATCAAGAAAAAAAAAGGAAATTGGAGAAGAAGGGAAAAAGAGAAAATATAGTTTACCTCTAAAAAAACAAGCATATTTAAGTCATTTGGAACCATCCCACCGAGGACCAAAATAAGACAAATCTGCCTCGCCTGCCCTTCATTAAAAAGGACCAACCGTTTAACCCTGTCCTGCCCGCCCACAAACCTTTTGTACTGAGGCCTACACCCTTTTGCAAAGAGCGGAAAAAAGGGGAAGATATAAAAATAGGGGGGTTAAGGCGAGAAACTGAGTTTTTGATTGATCTACTGCTGATGAAAATAGATGTCGCAGGAGATAAAAAAATGGGTAGGGACA
>NC_051422.1:34177511-34192511 GCF_015228065.2 Penaeus monodon | reverse complement strand
CCTGCAAAGGTACAGAACCAGATCCTAAATCTGAAATTGATCATAGAGAAAAACAGAGAACATCAATGACCTATACCTGTGTTTCATCGATTCCCCGAAGCTTTTGATACTGTTGATCACAATATCCTCTGGAATAACATGAACGATATGAAATTTCCAAAAAATCATCATCCAACTAATAAAAACGACAAGGGTTTCATTCTGTCTCTGCACCTTTTTAATATATATTCTGAAGCAAATTTTGAGAGGTGCTCTAGAAATTTTGAAGGAACTGTAGATGTTGGAGGATACAAAATATTGCTACGCCCGTGGGTCTTTGTCTATGTGCGAAACATGTGTAACATGGGAAAAAGGGTAACCTGGGCATTTTTAACATGAAGGGACCTGGGGAAACATGACGCACTGGCTGTGAGCGGAGAGCGGAGGAACAAGCCAAGAGAGGCATTGGGTGCCGCTCCTGTGAAGACCTCGTGTGTGCCCTTGTGACCTGATAAACTTGGTGATGCCCTGTTATAAGCTGTAGCATGCAGTGTGCCCATGCTGGTGTCCCCCCTGTATTGTGCCTAAGAAAAGTTTTAACGGGAAAATAACTTGTGTAAATAAAGGAAAGACTGTCATTTTGTGTTTTATTTTCGTGCCCTGCCTCACCACTTGCTTTTTCCTCTCCTGGTGTTTCTGGGACGCTGTGGTGCTCGGTGCCTCTTTTAGCTGTTCAGTTTTTCACGACCCTGTGAATAGCACGCCCTCTGCCTCGCCTGCCTTGTGTTTATATGTTTTTTACTCGGGTTTGGCGTAACAACATATACATATATATGTGTGTGTGTGTGTGTGTGTGGTGTGAGAATGTGTGTGTGGGGGTGGTGTGTGAATGTGTGTGTGTGTGGGGTGTGTGTTCCCACAAATGCATATATTTTATATATATATATTATATATATATATATATTTTAATAATATATATATTATATATATAATATGTGTGTGTGTGGGGTGTGTGTGTGTGTGTGTGTGTGTACATATATGTATGTATGTGTATATATTATCTAAAATAATATATATTATTATATTATATATATAAATTATAAAATATATATATATAACCTATTTTTTTACAGAATGCTCCAGCTTTTCTGATAAGATCCTGGCTAAACATGTTTACAGTAAAAATAGAAAAAACTGTATCGCAGCGTCCCAAAGATAATAATGATAACATGTCCCCCACGTTTTCGAGAGCGACTGACGCAGCGCCGAAAGGGGGAGGTGGGAAAGAGGGCCCTTTTTCTCAAGCCAAAGGACACCAGACTGTATCTCCTCGCTATGGGGAAAAGCCTACAGGCTTCTCTGTCCGTTCGGCGACGGTTGATAACGCGTGGGGGTTAATGATTGACCTGCGTATTGATGTATAGTTTTGCAAAATGTGGGGGATTTTACGTCAAGGCATATCTAATTGCATTCTCTGTTAACTGTTATCACTATGTCATATTTTGTTTATTTTACTTTTATCTCCCTGTTAGCTGTCATGGCGGAATCGTGTGACTCATGTGTGTTTTATTTTTCTTTCAAGGCCACTGGATAACAAGCTTTTTTCTTGTACTGCTACAGACCTAACAAAAATCATTTGCTTTTTATTGCTCCCATCAAAGGAAAATTTGCATTAAAAAAATTCTTCACACATAAAATAAAAAATAATTAGATTTTAATAATTTGTGCTCCACACACAACAAACAACCACACACACACACACACAACACACACACCCCCCACACACCACACATATATATATATATATTATTATATTAAAATATATTATATATATACTATAAATATTTATATTTTATTATACTATACATATTGTAACCCACCCCCAAACCCCCAACCACACCCCACCTAATATATATATAATATTAAATTTTTATATAAAATATATAATTATATATATTATATAATATTTTTTTTTTTTTTTTTTTTTTTTTTTTTTTTTTTTTTTTTTTTTTTTTTTTTCAAATTCCCGTCCCACCAACGTTGGCGATCATGATTTCTATATTTTCTTGGCATTTGAGGGTGGTTTGCCCTTGCCTTCCGCCCGGTGTTTTTTCGAGTCACCATCTCTATTTTTCCCGGGCCCGACTTGGCTGGCTTGCCCCCCAGCGGCTAGGTACGCAACGAGGGGAATTTTCCCTTTCCCAAAGGAAACATACAATATATTTATGTATATATATAATATTATATATTTTATTAATTATATAATATATATTATATATGTGTGTGTTGTGTGTGTGTTGTGTGTGTGTGTGTATTTTATTTGTGTAATTAATTTATATATGTTTATTATGTGTGTGTGTGTGTGTGGTGGTGTGTGTTGTGTGTTTGTGTGTGTGGTGTAAACTATGTTGTAATATATTTATAGTAAAAAAAAAAAAAAAAAAAAAAAAAAAAAAAAAAAAAAAATTATATATATATATATATATATTTATATTATATATATATAAATATATATTATTATTATGTATTTAATATATATATATATTATATATATTTATTAAGTGTGTGGTTGTTTTAAGAATATTGTAAAGGGTTTCTGGTGTTCATAGGATGGTTTCACTTTTTCTTGTAAAAAATTGTGGGGGAATGGTTGTGTTTGGTGCCCCTATGAGGTGTAAGTGTCCTTCTGGTTCGCCCCTACTCTCGGATGGCAGCTTCACTCCACCAAAAACCTCGTGTTACCTCGTCGGTGGTTGCCATTCTATGGTTTGCCCCTCTACTCCGAGCTCCACACCGAACCATTTGGGAGATTTAATTTTCCTTTAATTTCGGGGCACAACCCCACACACACACATATATATATATAATTTTATATATATATTATATATATATATTATATATATATATATTTATATTTTAAAGTTATAATGTATATATTTATATTTTTGTTAAATATGTATATAAGATATATATGTATTTTTGTATATAATTATATAATGTAATATAGTATTATATGTATATATTGTAATATATTAAAATATTATGTATATAATGTTTTAAATTTTTAAATGTATATATATGTATAGATATTTATTATATTATAGTATATATATGTATAGATATGTATTATTGTTAGATATTATATAATTTATAGATATTTAATATTTTGTATAGATATTTTATATTATGTATGATTGTATATATTGTTTGAAATGTATATAATTTTATAAAATGTAATATATGTATAAAATGTATATATATGTATAATATTTAATAAAGATAATATGTTATTATGTTGATATTTTTATAGTAAGATAGTATAAATTGTTAATATGTTATATATGTATAGATATGTATATATATTATGATTGTATTATATGTATAGATTGTATTATATTATAGATTTAATTTTAAAGTTAGATTGTTATATATGTATAAAATGTATTTATTATAGAAGTATATATATGTATAGAATGTATTATTGTTGATATGTATAAAATATGTTAGATAGTAAAAATTGTTAGAAGATATTATGTTAGAATTGTATATAATGTATATATATGTATTTTGTTTTATGTATATTATTATATATAGTTATATTGTTAATTGATATATATGTATATTTGTTAATATGTAATATTGTATATATATGTATATATATGTATATATGTATATATATTTTTATGTATATATATGTATGTATATATGTATATATTAATTTGTATATATATTATATTATTATATATATTTTTAAAATATATTTTTATAAATTGACGATTTTTGAATGTGAATGATGTAAATTTAAAATTTAAAGGAAATGAAATGAATGCGTGAGTGGGATGAGGAATATAAAAATTTTTCACTTTGGGGGGGTTTTTCCTTTGTTGCAGCCCCCTTTTTGTATTGGGCAAACCCGCTCTACCAATGATACCCTTTTGCGGGCTCTACTACCCCAGGGAACCCTCGTGCCTGGAACATTCACGAAAATCTCTCTAAAGGGAAATCATGCCTCCACCGTTATTTTTATTTTAAAACCCAGTATTTCTAATGAAAATTAAAATTTAAAAACCTATTTTTTTTAATATACCCTGGATACTATCCCAGAGGATACCCTAAGTAATCAAAGGTTAATGCTAAATAAGAAAAAAGCAAAGAAACCACGGACAAATATATATTATACTTTTAAAAGAAGAATGTCTAAAAGTATTGTTGGGGGATAATGTAAGCCCAGCCACCTTAAAATACCTTTAATCAAGGCCCCCGAAATGAACCTAAAATCCAACGCAATTAATCATCACAAAAATCCTCAAAAACTTCGGGGGCCCTCTTGAGGCTCAAAGCGTCGCTTGGCCGATGGAATGACTGACACTCGTCACCTCCGCCCCCCGGCGCCCAATTTCCCGGGTGTGGAAACAAGCAACAGCGTCGCCTCACAAGGGGTACAAAACTGGGGACCTCAGGCTGCCCCGTCGCTGGCGTGGTTCCGGGGTGTAGGAAACTAGAAAAAGGTATTCCAAAAGGGTTATTCAGGGTCCCCGCGCGCATCAGAAGGACCAGACAGGAGACCAGCAGGAGAAAATCACGATATGGGACCAAAGCCTCGCGCCAAAGGACTACCCAGACAAGGTCCTCCGGCAGAAGGCCCTCGTCCCCGGGGAAACCAGCGAAAGTCTGGCGTTGAAAATCGCACCCCAGCGCCCGGGAAAACCCACGTTCCCCTGCGGGAAAAGCCCTCCGCGCACTCCACCCTCGCCTGGGAAAAGGGGGTCATGCCGCTGATATGATCCTTTCGGCGAAAAGCTCAAATTAAAAGCATGTTTTTTGCCCGTCAAAGGGAACTAGGGTTTGGATGTCCTCTACGGAATACTCCCCCTATTGTTCCGGGTTTTGTATGGTTCTCCAAAACTTTTCGGCCCGTCGGTGTTGTAACTCACTGTCTGGTTTTCCCCAACAGGGAGGACCTTACAACTGTGCCTGAAATCTTGAATGAAAAGGAAGGTCCCAGTTGAAGAGAGTCTTTCACTACGGCTTTGAATGTTTGAATAAACCACCTCAAGTTGACATTTGCAATGATCTATTTCAGTGGATCTTGCGAAAAGTAACTGATTGGACATGTATTCAAATTTTCTTACGGAAATGGGAGGTCATCATAGACTGGCTTATCACTGTCCCATTGGCCTTCCTGACGCCCAGTTCGCTGCGGAAGATGGCATCATCCGGGACGCTCTGGTTGACCTGCGGCAGGAAAGGGGGCTGCTTTGGGGGGCGCGGACGGCCCTTTGATGATGCACAACGTCCAATGCAGCGACGGGAAAATTGTGTTTGCATTCGAATTACAATGGAAATATAACAGGCATTTAAGTCTCTATCTCTCTATCTATTTATCTATTTATCTATCTGTCTATATCTATGTCTCCTCTCTCTCTCTCTCTCTCTCTCTCCCCTCTCTCTCTCTCCCTTCTCTCTCTCTCTCCCCCCCTCTCTCTCTCTCTCTTCCCCCTCTTCTCTCTCTCTCCCTCCCCTTCCCTTCTCTCTCTCTCTCTCTCTCTCTCTCTTCTCCTCTCTCTCTCTCTCTCCCCCTCCCCCTCCCCTCCTCCTCTCTCTCCTCTCCCCTCCCCTCTTCCCTCCTCCCTCTCTCCTTCTCTTCTTCCTCTCTCTCTCTCTCTCTTCCCCCCCTCTCTTCTCTCTCCTCTCTTCTCTCTCTCTTATATGTGTGTGTGGTACACACTCACACACAAACAAAATATATTATATATATATTATATATATAATATATATATTATATATATATTATATTAATTTTAATAATTGTGTTGTTTTTTGTGTGTGGTGTGTGTGGTTTTGTGTGTGTGTTTTTAAAATATAGTGTATGTGTGTGTGATACATACATATTATATATGTACAACACACACCACGCACACACACAAAAACCGACACACACACACCACACCACATACCCTATACATCAAAATAATATATATTATTATATATATCTTATATATAATTTATATATTATTTTGATTACGTATATATGTATTATAACATCATACATGCATATATATATATATATTATATAATTTTATATTATTAATTATATATTTTTATATAATAATTATATAAATATATTTTTTACATTATATATATAAATTTTTAAAAATATTTTATTATATATATATATATATTATATTATATTGCACAGACGAGGCCCTATCTCCGACCAAGCGAGGCCCCCAACCTAAACCCAGTAAAAATAATCCTGAAAGGTAACCACGGGGCCTTGGGATGGCGTCGGCGACCCCGGCTGACCCCCTGAAGTACTTGCCGAGGCCTCCGGTACAAGCCGGCGTGACGGTCGCTCCGGGAAAACGGGGAAGTACTTACGGGGGAATTTTGATGCTGCAGGCGCCCCGACGGGAAGTTGTCTCGTAATGTGGGTTTCTGGTGGGTCTGAGGGCAGAGGCGGTTTTCTGCTGAGGTTATGCAGGGCAGCAGAGGCAGATCTGATGTGGTCTTTTTGAATAAGAAGTGGATGTTTGGCTCGTCCCGGGGCTGGGGGGTGTGGGGTGCGTGTGAACCTGGCACTGAAAACATTCCCTTCTTTCCCATGATCATATTTCGTCCTTTTGGGACTCCCCTGGTGCCCTCGTCGGCAGTGACGGTGCCTGTAGTTGGCGTTTAGCTCATAGGGCAGCGTGGGCATTCCAGATCACGTCACGCGTTCGAGGTTCACCTTGTCCCTTTGGAGACCTGTGGCTGTTTGGAAGAAAGGCGGTACTTTGGACTCGTCCCCCAAACAAAAGGGGGACCTCAAAAATGAACACAAGTTCTGCTGCCTTGCCGGGGGCGCGCGTCCTGGCACGATTCCCAAGGGACACCTCCGGGCGCAGGGCTTTTGGGGTTCCCTCGAAGGTTTCCGGGCCCAGCTTTCATCCTTCAGGATCTCCCAAGGACCCCGACACCTCCTGGCCCTCGCCCAGCGTGTATTGCCAGGAGGACGCTGTTGGTCTCGGAAGGGCCGAGGCCGTAGGAAATGTACTGTTGATCGTCCACGTGGCCGGGCTTCACCTTCACCCACGGAGCCTTCGGGGAAGCTCGTAAACTAAAAACAGACTCATCTATACAGAGTGTTGTGCTTCATGAGGAGCCCCTGGCGAAATTTTGCAAGCAACGCTGTACCATTAACTCATCCTCGGCCCCACATGCACAAAACAAAAAGGAAATAAAAGATTGCAAAAATGAACCCAAAAAAAGAGAATGATTCCCCTCCCAGCACCACGAAGCTGCCGTCAGGCCCGCTGCCCGACCTGCGAGCAGCGCGAGAGGAGAGACGCATTGCGGCTTTTAGTTGGCGTGCGGGGAGGGGGCAAACGTCAAACTCAACCGTGACCAGCAAACACTGAAATCGACGGTCTGACGACCGGCTTAAATTAGGGGGCAAGTCGATGCTCTCAAAAGGGGGGGGGGGGTTTTGGGGGGGTGAGGTTGCGACTCTTTCCTCCGCCGCGTGATTGCCTTTTTGAATCCTGTCTAAGGGGTGTTTTTTTATCGCGTCTGCTAAAGCGACTTTTTTTTGTTCATTTTTTTGCTTTTGTCAATTGTTATTATCATCAGAACGTTTGTGTTTTTCATTTTATACTCAATTCAGTTTTAAAAATATTTAAATTAAATTTTTATATATATTTAAAATAATATATATTATATATATTATATAATATATATTAATATATTTTGGGTGTGTGTGTCATTAAATATAAATAGTAATAGAAAAATAGAGGAAAAATTAATAAAATTTAATTTAATTTTAATCTTTTTTACTAGATATATAGCTTTCCTCGGGTGGCGTCGTTTTCCGGGGTTAGGGAAACTAAAGGATATTCAAAAAGGGTTTTCAGGATCCCTGCAGCGCATCTATGTGTGTGTGGTGTGTGTGTGTGGGGTGGTTTTTATATATATATCTATAATATATTATATATATAAATTTTTAAAATTTATATATATATTCTTTTTAAAACATAAAAATTAGGGATGTAAACTATTAAAACCCACAAAAACAAACAACATATTATAAATAATATAGATAGATAATAGATAGATGATAATATAGATATTGCTACGCCGTGGGTCTTTGCCCCTGTGCAAAACATTGTTACATAAAAGGATACCGGGGCTGTTTTAAACATAAAGGGGACCGGGGTAAACAGACGCACTGGCTGAAAGCGGGGGAGGGGAGGAAAAAGCCAAGAGAGACGCGGTTGGGTGCTGCCCCCTGTAAAAGACCGTTGTGCCCTTGTGACCTAAATAAATTTTGTGTTGCCCGGTTTTATAACTGTATCTTGAGGTGACATTTGGTGTCCCCCCTGTTTTTGGTGCCTATAGAAAAGTGCCGGGTAAATAACTTGTGAAAATAAAGGAAGACTGTTTTTTTGGTTTATTTCTCCCCCTGCCTCCCCATTGCTTTTTCCTCTCCGGGTGTTCTGGGACCTGTGGTGTTGGGTGCCTCTTGGATTTTCAGTGTTCACGACCCGTATATAAACGCCGTCTCCTACCTGCCTTGTGTTGGTGGCAGAGAGAGGCGCCCGGGGCGTCTTGGTGTCAAAAGTGGGATTTGTGATATTTGATCAGTGAGAGGCCGATTTATCATGTTCCCAAAGATGGCGGCAGCCCCGGGAGAGGGGGCATACTGGGCAGGCACGATGAGGTGAAACCGAGCCAATGGGCCTGATCACTGCCATCTGGCCGGTATGAGGAGGAAAAGGCACAAAGGGGAGAAGGCAGGGACAGAGGGCCTTCCTTGCCTGCACTCGACAGAGGTCATCTCGTCGGATGCAGGCAAGGAAAGGGGGGAAAAAGTTCTGCCAACTTTTTAGGGCTACAGGCAACTTGCATCTGTGAAGATGGAAAAATCACAGTACCCGACAAGGCCTCAACGCGTGAAAAGTGAACTGATGAGGAGGTCAGACTCTGAAGGGGGAGGTTTGGGCCTGGGGGGGAAATGAAGGCGAAAAGGCGCGTCACAGGTAGTAACGTTGCAACAGGAAGGGAGACAGGTTCTGGGAACGATCCAGAGTGTCAATTTTTTGGGTCTGCCTGGGGTCCGTGGCAGGATACCCCCGGGCCTCGCAGCACGTGTCGGGGCCAGTGGCGCTGCAATGGCTGGGGACCCCTCGGAACCCCTCCCTTGGTATGGTGGCGGCAAACTGGGCCCTCAACCCGCCTCGTGGCCCCCCTCACCCCCCCTTCCCCCCCCCCGTCGTGTTATTCACGGCACGCGTTCTCCACCCACCTCTCGGCCTCCAGACTTCTTTTAGGCGTAACCACTGAGTACGACGGGGGTGGCCTGGGAGCTAGTTCCCAATTTGAAAAGCTGGCTCGCCCAGGGGTGGGGCCAGGGAAAAGAAGGGCCCCGCAGCTGGTAACGCCTAAGGGGCCCCGCGGTGGAAGTTTTGGGCATCTGCCGGGATCCCAACATGCCTCTTTTCACCAGCGTGGCGGAGGCTTTGAAACGCCCTTTCGGGCACCACCCCAGGCCGAGGTATATCGGGCCCGCTTGAAGAAGGGCAAAACTCTTGAGCGTGGCGAGACCTGTCCCAGCTCCCCGCGGGATGTGGAGGCGCTGGTAATTAGGTCGTCCCCCGGGGGGTTTGCGGAAGGGGATGACGTGGTCCTGGCCCGTGATTTTTTTTTTGACCTTTACGGGAAACCAGAAAGCTGAAAATTTTACGTAAAACGGCAAAACCCGGAGGACCTGCAGGGGGCCCCTGGCGGGGGCCTTGGATTTTCGGGGCCCTTTCCTGAAGGCAACCAGGGGCCTAGGGCCAGCTGCTCAGCCCCCCCGGGGGCCCTCCGGGCCGGAAGGCTAAAGGGGGAAAAAAATAGCATTGGGGAAAGGGTGAGCCCGAGAATTTTCCCAAACCCTTTGTTTTTGGGCTGCGGGAGGTGGGGCCCACAAAACGTGTCAGTGTCAGAGGGAGGGGAGAAAAACGTCCCTTCAACCGACGGTTTTCTGTTTGCCTTCCATCGGGTGCTGCAAAAACTGGGGCAGGTAGGGTCCCCATCCATTTGCATGCCCCTAAGGCAAAGGGAAGTGGTAAAAAGGGGGGAAAAGGCGGGAAAAGGGGGGCCCCAAAACCCCAGCCGTCCTCGGTTCCCGGGCCCTGATTTGGGGTTTAAGGGCCGCCGTCGAACCAGCAAAATGCGGTGGGGGGCTCAATAGTGGGACAGTGGAAAATTGGGGCGAAAACCCTATTGGGGCCTTTAAATTTTTGGGCCCAAAACCAAATGCGACTTCCAAAACGAAACCAAAGACTGTGGGTGTACGGGGCTTTTGGTGCAGCTAAAGGGGGCCAGTGGGGGCTCGTATTGGCGTGGGGGCCACGGTGCAGGGCTGCCGTGTAGGTGGCCGATCTGGACAAAGCACTGTTTGCTGGGCCTTGACTACCTGAGCAGAGTAAAGGGGGTGTGTCCCCCTTGGAAAGGAAAAGCTGGTGGGGTGCACGGGGGAAGAGGTGCCCTTGTTTCCCAGAGGTTGGCTGGGGGCAGGGGTAGTTACAGCTGGGGCGACTGCCCCTTCCCCCCGGGAAAAGAGCCCTAGAATCCGGTGAGACTGCAAGATGATGCGGGGAGTAGAGGGCCTCTTTGGACCCCCCCCAAAAACTTCAGCTGGTTTGATGGCGTAGCGGTTGGGCGGGGGCCTTGTGGACCAGGGGAGGGGTTATTTAAAGGGGTTTACCCAAACTTCCCTCCGAAAAGGCCCAGAAGGTGCCAGTTGGGGGCAAAGCGGGGCACTTGTGGGGAAAAGGGGAAACAGCCCAGAAGAGTCGTCGGGGAGCGAGGATTTGGTTTGGGTTTGGGGGGGCCCCGATGCCTGACTTCCCGGGATTTGGGCGCCCGGGAAACGCCGCAACCTGGTGGGGAAAAAGGGACCGACGGGTGCATGGCAAGCTCAAGGTAGCCCGGGCCCTGCCATGAAAAGACCTATGAAACCCTCCCCATGAAGGAAATGGGTTAAAAAAACCTAGGTGGACAGAAAGTGGCTGCATAACCCCGGCGGAAAACAGGGCTCTCGCCGAAGCTAAGAGCCCCCGGGAAAGGGGCCTACACGGGGGTAGCGGCCCCTTTTTGATGGCACCTATTTAAATTCGGAGGGCGAAAACGCCGTCTGTTGTCCACGTGGACCGGGTGTGGCGTTACCCCTTTTTCCGGGGGCTACTCCTGGGGCCATGGTGAAAAAAAGAAAGTTGCCCCAGTACGGGGATGAGGCGTGGCAGAAAGCTGAAACCCAAATTAGGAAAAGCATTTTGGGCGGTGAGGGGGTCCCCAGACGTCAATGGTGACCATGAGACAGGTCTTGGGACAGGAGATAACCCCCCTGGGGGCCACTGCCCAAATTTCCGCCGCCCACCCCCTACTCCCCGGGGCGACCCCCCGCGGAGCGAAAAAAAGCCGCCTGGATGAAAGGTTTTTGTGTTTTTGAAACTGATTTTTCAATTAAGTTACTTTTGTTTTTAAAGAATTTTGGTTTTTTTCTTGAGGACTAATTTTTTTTTAAATTTTCTGTTTGTTTATTTCAGGTTTAGGGAATTTAGAGCAGACGGGTCGTCTTCTTAATTTGGGGGGATAGTGCTACGCCAGTGGGTCTTTGTCTCTGTTCGGAAAAAATGTGTTTTAAAATGAAAAAGGGTGACCTGGGCATGTGTTAAAAATGAAGGGACCTGGGTAAACAGACGACTGGCTGTGAGCGGGGGGGGGGCGGAGGAACAAGCCAAAGAACGCCCGGTTTTGGGGCTGCTCCTTGAAAACCTCGTTTGTGCCTTTGTGACCTGGGGATAAACCCTTTTTTTTGCCCGTTTAAAAAGCGGGTTTTTGGGAGTGTGACATGTTGGTTTCCCCCCCCCTTTTTGTGGGCCCATAGGAAAAATGTACGGGTAAATAACTTTTGTTTAAAAAAAGGAAAAACTTTCTTTTTTGTTTTTTTTCGGCCCCGCCTCACCCCTTGCTTTTTCCTCTCCTGGTGTTTTTGGGACGCCCGTGGGGGTTCGGTCCTCTTTGGGCCCGTTTTAGTGTTCCCCGACCCTGTATATAACACGGCCGTCTGCCTACCTTTCCTTGTGTTGGTGGCAGAGAGACGAGGGGGTCGGCGTAAAAATACATATATATATACTTATATGTATGGGGTGTGTTTTGTGTGTGTGTGGTACTCTGGTTTTTTCTCTTCCCAATTTTTGTGCGCCTTTTTACACATAACTACAAGGGTTTGAAATTTTTAATTTTCAGTCTGTTGGTTTTTTGGGGTGAATTTTTTAGTATTTTAACTGAATTTTTTTCTGGTAGTAGCGGCGTGTTTCAAATTGATGGAGTTTTTAGCTCGTATTCCCCTGTGACCTTTTTGGGGGTTTTTCCCCAGGGGAGTTTGTTAGCTCTTTGCTCTTCTTTTAAAATACAAGCGATATGTAACCCCGGGGTTTTCTAAAAAGAAAATTGGTAAAAGGCTTTTAGATACTTCACTCTAGATTAAAATTCCTTCTCTGGCAAACCCGGCAAACAGTAGCTGACACCTCACTGAAGCCTGTGGTAATTCAGTCATGGTCCCCCTCGGCGACGCAGGAAAAATTTAAACCCCACAAAATCCAAGGAAATTTTTGTTAGTCGGTTTTAGAGCGCCTTTTCTTCCATCCATTTCTGTTGATTAAAGGGGTTTTTTTAAACCCCTTCGGGGGATAACTGAACTCTTTGAATTGCAGATTAGGAATATGACCCTGGCAAATTTCTCTAAATTTGGCAAACCTTCGCAAGTGCAAGAAGATTTTTGAAAAATTTACAACATTACCTTAAATTTTGCCTCATTTTTTAAATATTGTTCCCCCTGTGTGGGGTTATTCGTCGTTTTTCTTAAATTCCAAAAAATTTCTCCTGTCTGCCCTTAAAATTTTAAACACTAGACATCGTAGGGGGTGCTGGGGGCCTTTTTCCCGTTTTATACGCATTGCAACGATTATTGTCCCACGAGATTTAACTGATTTTTATCCCTGCAAATTCCCAAATTCTATAACCCCCAATTCAATGACATTTTATGCAAGTCGATTGTCTACACGCCTTTTTACTGCTACTTGTAGGCTTTGGAATAGACTGCCTTCAGAAACTGTAGCTAATATGTTCTTACTACGTAAACAACTGATGGTTTTTCTACCTCCTCTTCCTTTCTTGGTTATGTGTTGACCTGCACAGAGGCCGTTGGTAGAATAACTTACCATGATAACATATATATATATATATATATATATATATATATATATATATATATATATATATATTATGTATATATATATATATATATACATTATATATATATATATATATATATATATATATATAATATATATACATATATACATAGACACACATCTATATGATATATACAGATAGGTAGATAGATCGATGGCTAGGTATTAATAAATAAATGCATAGCTGATCTTTCCCCAAACCCTTTGTCAAGAGGCTGAACACCCGCATTAGGATATGAGTTTCTGATTCAGTTCCAGGGAGCGTCCACAGGGGATGTGTGTAAACCCTCCTTATCATTATTCTAGTGTCTGGAGTTACTAGGATCCTCGCTGCACACTCCTTTCTGTGGCTGGTTTAGTGCTGGTCATTCCGGGTCATACCTTCGAGTCCTGGTCAGGGAGCGTTGTTATTTATGTACATCGCTGCCTTATTGCATTATTCCATTTTTCAAAGATACCTCAGTACATATGACTTAGGCTTTGAGTTCCTGAAATTAACTTCCCTTAGGTGAAGTTATTCGCAGTCTCGACTTTGGCCATGATGAGATCTGTGGCTGCAAGAAGGAGACTGACGATTTCGAGCACAGCAGGGCAGTGTTATAGGGGCGTCGAAACGACCTTCGATACGATAGAATTCCTGAACAAAAGGGGAAACTGGCAGCAGTCTGCGAACAGATTATCAAGACCCCTTCGCGAGCACCACAGCGTGACTCCGGAGTTCGAGAGAGTCCGCCGAGTAGGGAAGTCTTCAGATAACCAACCAAGGGGCACAGAAGCTAAATTCCCAAGGTTTTGTGATCGAGAACCCTTGAAGAAAGCTAATATCCCGGAGACTGTGGGGATTTTAAACTAGCACGGGCGCGGCGAGGAGAGGCCAGCTGACACGGCTGCTTCAGACGGAAAAGTAGGGAAGGGGGGAAGCAGGCCAACCCCAGTTACAGGACTCATCAGGAGAAGAATCCAGACGGGAATCGCTTCTCCAGACACGGACCTCCGATGCCTAGCGACGCGTCAGGCGCCGTTATGCTAGCCCTGCGTTTAATGAGGGTGATAGCAGGATTCTGATTTCACCTCTACGGTTTTATTTGATGAGTAAAACTTATGTGAATCTACTGTGATTGATTGAAAATTTGGTGTAAGTAACATTACTACAATTGCTAAAAAAAAAAAGTGAATAGTGTATAATGGACGATACCTCTTCTGTTAGATAAAATCGTTGAGGTTTAGTTTTGAGGAAACTGAACAAGAAAAAGTCTTAATGGAATATTACTTCATTTTATATCGAAGTATACTTGCATCAGTATTTATTAATTCTGTCCACTTATATAAACACATGTTTACATATCTTTTGTACAATTTTTTTTATGAAAATAAATCTAAGTAAATATCACATTTTCTTTATGCCATATATAACATTCCTATAAATGAAATGAATTGAAAGATTTACGAACATATGAATTACTTTAAAAGGTTTTAAAACTTTGATCAGTGACATGATAACGATTGATATCAAGATGATATATAATTCTAGTCAAATTGTATCATGATTTATACGCATATGTGTGTGTGTGTGTGTATATATATATATATATATATATATATATATATATATATACATATATATATATATATATATATATATATATATATATATATATATGCATATATGTATTTTATGTATATATATATATATATATATATATATATATATATATATATATATATATATATAAATATATAT
>NC_051422.1:34167511-34172511 GCF_015228065.2 Penaeus monodon | reverse complement strand
TAAAGATTGAAAGAATAAGGAGGATTCTATATGGAAAACAATATTTTGGTTTATATATATTATTAAAATATTAATAATGTTATTAAATATTTATATTTTACATCAATATAATAAATATATATTTAGTATTTTATTTCTTATATTATTTCCCATATCATAACCTTGATATTAATTTCTATAATTATACATTTATTGAATTGTTTTAATTTCTAAAATATATATGAATATTAAATTTAAAGACCTATTTAGTGAATAAACATAATATTAATTATTCTAAATTATTTTTAGAATTAAAATCATGACTATAACCAGAAGAAAAAATTTTATATATATTATTCTATATTACATAGATATACTTATATATATTATATATATATATAAAATATACTATATTATATATATTTTATATATATATATTAATGTATTTATAATATTATATATATTATTATAATATATATATATTATATATTATATATATTATATATATATGTATATATTTAAAATATATCTATAAAAATTTTTATATATTATATTTATATTTATATTATTTTTTATTTAATTTTATTATATTATAGTATTTTATATTGTATATATATTATATGTTATATTATTTTGTATATATATGTATTATATATATGTATATATTTTATGTATAGTATATGTATATATTTTATGGATATATTTTATATCTATATGTATATATCTTGTTATTAGTTGTTTATTATTATTATTATATTTATTATATTTATATATTTGTATATAGATATGTATGTATTATATATTTTATATGTATAAAATATTTTATACTATAATATATATACATATATATATACATTATATGTTTTAAATTTTCTGTATATTATGTTATATATGTATATATATTTATATATATTTATATAATGTATAAATAATATGTATATATTATATTATGTATATTATGTATTATATGTATATATATGTATAATATGATTAGTAATATATCTATTATGGAATCAATTTGATGTGTGCCATTTCATTTTGCAGAACAGTTGAAGTTACCCTCGCAAGGTTTACTTGGGAAACCAGTTTTTTGCCTATCAGAACTTCCTGCTGTCTCCTCCGCAGCCTTCTCTGCTACCATGTCCCCACTCCATCAGTTCTTCCTCCAAAGCGACATGCTCTTCCTACTTGCTTAAATCCATCTTCCCTCACATCCACTACACCATCTTCCATGGTATCTACACCAATTACTTCCCCAGAGCGGGTTTGTTTTGGGGTAGAACCAGTGAAATCGAGGAAGCCGAGGGTTTCACTAAAAAAGAAACCAAATTTTTTTTTAAATCTTATGCAGGAATATCTGCAAAAAAATTATAATCCATTGCCGTTCTCGATAGCAGAGTTGCAGAGTTGATTGGAAAGGATTAATTTAACAAAAGGGAGAAAAGGTTGCTTTAGCAGGAAATTTCCCAGAGGATGACGGTGATTTTGGGAAGAGATTCCATCCTGAGAAACTTCAGCGTAATTGGAAGGGCTACAGGATGACTAGAAGGCAAAAGCCAAAAATGAAATGTCTGGGAGAGCTCCCGTAAATTTCAGATTTTTGAGGAGATGAAATTAACTGATAGGGGTCAGCATGATATTGGACTTTCCAGTTACAGGGCCCCAGCAAGGGGATTCACATTCATCGCCAATGAATTTGGGTGAAGAAGACCTTGATGACCCTGACCCTGTGGCTAGTGCTGACCCTGTGGCTGATCCCCTACCTGGACCCTCACATTGGAAGTGCCACCACCCGGGACGGAGACAAAGGAAAGGCGACAGGCCAAGGAGAGTGAAGAGGTAGTCCCTTTTTTAGGGAAGTGACCAGCGTCACTATGAAATTATGAGAGAGTTTTAGATGAAATTATGAGAGAAGTTTTTTGAGCTCATGAAGAGGATGCGAGAGGAAGTTGTGGTTGTGCTCTCTGAAATAGTTAAAAAATGTGATATATTTTCAATACCTTTTTTTATGATTATTTTTTTCCTAACAAACCTTTCTTTTTATTCAGAGTTTAATTTTTTTTATTATTATCATTATTATTATTATTATTATTATTTTATTATTATTATTATTATTTTATATTAGGTGTAATTAATTGCTTTACATTTCATTGGGTTTATTTATTTTGGGGGGCTTTAGCAGAGCTTTTCTTGTTAATTATTTTGTTTTTATTCTGAAAGCCAGTTTATTTTTTTTTGTGTTATTTCTCAAAACTAGAGGTTTGTTGTTTATTTCTTCAAAGCCCCAAAATTAAAGTTCCTTTTTTCTTATTTTGATTTTTTTAAAGATTTTTTTTTGTACTTTCTAAGCTAAAATTTATTTCCCATTTTGTTGTTTTCATATCAATAGATTGTTTCCTTTTTGGTTCATTTTAAAGTTCAAGTTTATTTTTTATACTGAAAGCCAAAGTTTTGTTTTCCCTTTTTGTTAATTTCAAAGCCAAAGACAGTTTTCTTTTTGTGATTTCAAAGCCAAGTTGTTTCCTTGTGTTAATTTCAAAGCAAAAATTGTTTCTTTTGTGTTAATTTCAAGCCAAAGATTGTTTCCTTTGTGGGTTTAATTCAAAGCCAAAGATTAGATTTCAGTATAAACAAAAAAAACAAAGTGTTTTTTATATCTTTATTTCAAAGCCAAAGTGTTTGTCCCCTCTTTGTCATAAAAAACAATCAAATTTTTTTATTTTTCTTTTACATGTATACATACAGTAAAAAGGACGCTTTTCTATTTGGAACAATAGCATAATTCCTATTTTATATACATAGTGCTATATTTTTTTCTTTATTTAAGGGATTGATTTATGTTCCATGTTAAAAATCACATACTTATTTTTAATTAAAGATAAGACTTTTCTGTGATAATGAAACATTGTAGTGAATTATTTATTTTATTTTTGTACAAAAAATGTAATATCATATTAAAGAAAGAGCCGATTTTTTTTTTTTTTTTTTTTTTTTTTTTTTTTTTTTTTTTTTTTTTTTTTTTTTTTTTTTGTACAGCTTAATGTTTTATTTTGTAAGTTGTATCAAATATGTTGAAATATTTTGTCTGTTTCAATTCATTAAGTAAAGGAATTGAGATTCTGTGATAACTGGGGGCTTAAAATAATTTTCCCCGGTTGTTCTGTGATAGTAAGATAAGCAATTGTTACATAAGGGGAAAGTATATTTACAATGAAAGATATATTTTAAAAAATATATATACACACAATAAAATATTTGAGATTCTGTCCCTAACTGGGGCTCAAGATAAAATGTATTCTCAGGTTGTTTTGTGATAATAAAATGATCCTATTGTTACATTTCATAGGGAAAGTATTTTACACTAAAGATAATATTTTTATACAAGATGTATATTTACAATAAACCCAAAAAGTATAATTAAGTTTTAATGGACGATACCATTGATATATATTTAAAGATCTGAATAAGAAAATAGACAACAAAAAGAACAATTGTTTTTATTCAAAAATGACAAAAAAATATTTTTTAAAAACCTCTAAATTGCAAACTTTAAAATTAACTCTTTCTTTTTTATAAAAGATGTCGCAAAAAAATGGGAAAAAAATAAGCTTAATCTTTGTTAACCACTTTCTTGCTTTACCTTTTATATGAACATTATTCAGTTTATCTTGAAACAGTGAACACTCTTACTTACCTTAATTTCATACTTAAATTTTATGGTTACATCTTCAGGTCATATCTTTTCTATTTCCAAAATTGTCTTTTCATCATCATGTCTAGGGCGCCTTCCGGATGTTCACTGCCATCTTTTTTCATACACATGTTATGAAGAGTGCAGGCTGCCAAAACAATCTTAACATATGTCAGCAAACTTGTGTTTTGTAAATCTCGTGTGCGCCGGAATCTACAAATCATTCTTCCAAGGCATTTTCAATAATGACCCCGGCCCCTGTGTATTATTATGGGAAATTCTCTTGAGGTAGAACTCCAGTATCCCTTTCGGGGTGAGGATGAAATGGCAAAATCATTTGCAATGTATACAGTGTCACCCAGCAGAAATACCCTGCCATCTTCTCTGCTCTTTTTCTGCAAAATATGGGCTTATATATATGAAGAAAGAAAGAAAGAAATACTTAGATAAAGCAAAAGGTTGACGAGCTTGGTCCATCTTTGTTTTTTTACCCCGCTGAGCATTGTGGGTAAAGAAGGTTCCGAACGCGGCCTCGTTGTCCTGCTGGTCCTGACAAGTGTCTTGACGAGCAAGACGAGGAGTTCCGAACGCAGCGCTGGCTTCGCCGAAGGTACTGATCGCTCCATCGCTGAGGGATTCCCAGGGCGAGGGAGGAGGGCCGCCCAACTGTTGTATAATACAAGCACGTCATTTCCTCTCCCGGAATCTCCAGAAGGGACGCTCCGGCTTCAGTATAAACACGAGAGGCATTCTTTTCCTTGTGCATGACCTTGGTTTTCTTTTTGTTGACATATATATATGTGATAGGTAATGTAATGAAGTGGGCGGTGATGAAAGGTGACGATGATGATGGTGATAGTATTGATGATGATGATGATGACAATAATAATAATAATGCAAATAATAATAATAATAATATTAACAATGATAAATAATAATAATAACGATACTGCTACTACTAACAATAATAATAATGACAATAATGGCCATGATAATGATGATAATAGTAATAGTGATAACAATAAAATTAAAAATGATGATAATGATAGTTTAAAGATGATAAAAAAATAATAATGATAATACTACTACTAATGATAATGATAATGGTAACAGTAATAATAAGGTATTTAGAAAATGATTATAATTATGACTGAACGATAATGATAATATTTTATATTGCAATGAAAGAAATTTTTTAGCTCTGTGCTGATTCCGGTCACAGGAAAGGGGGGGGGGGCGCTTTGTGACTAAAAAGGGCTTTTGGCGTCATCCGGGATGCCCCGATAAAGATTAAATGGTTCTCACACGCGAAATACATCGCTAGCCCCCC
>NC_051422.1:34159919-34162419 GCF_015228065.2 Penaeus monodon | reverse complement strand
GCAAGAAGATGCCTAAAATCAAAGGGTATCAATAATCCAGTTGAAGAAGTAATTTCCAAAAAACAAAATACAAAAATTCAAAGATTATTGCGACGAGATAAGGAAAAATATCTAAATGAACATTGCCAGAGAATTGAAAACTGTTCTATCAATAGGACAACTAAAGAACTCTACCAAGGAGTACGGATCATTACACAAAAATTTAAACCTACAATGGACACTATCAAAACTGAAGATGGACTAGTTTTATGTGATGCAAAAGAAGTCAAAGATAGATGGAATCAATACTGTTCCAGCCTATACAAAAATAATAAAGATCTAACAACAACATTGATTAGACTCAATGACAGCAAAGATGAACCATCACCGCTGCTAGACGAAGTTATAAAAGCCATAAAAGAATTAAAGAATAATAAGAGCCCAGGAATAGATGAAATAACAACAGAACTAATCAAGAATGCTGGCGAAAGTGTTGAATGCTTCTACAAACTTTGTACGAAAATTTAGAATGAAAGAAGATGGCCAGAAGACTGGGTAAAATCAGTTTTTACTCCCATACCTAAAAAAGGTGACACACTCCAATGCAACAATAACAGGACAATTGCATTAATAAGTCACAGCAGCAAAATTTTGTTGAAAATTATTGCTGAAAGAATGAAGTTAAAGTTAAGAGAAGAAATTGCAGACGAACAAGCAGTTTTTCGCCCTGGCAAAGGTACCAGAAACCAGATCCTAACTCTGAAATTGATCATAGAGAAAAACAGAGAACATCAGAAGGACCTATACCTGTGTTTCATCGATTACTCGAAAGCTTTTGATACTGTTGATCACAATATCCTCTGGAATAACATGAACGATATGAAATTTCCAAAACATCATCATCCAACTAATAAAAACGACAAGGTTGCATTCTGTCTCTGCACCTTTTTAATATATATTCTGAAGCAATTATGAGAGGTGCTCTAGAGAATTTTGAAGGAACTGTAGATGTTGGAGGATACAAAATATTGCTACGCCAGTGGGTCTTTGTCTCTGTGCGAAACATGTGATAACATGAAAAGGATAACCTGGGCATGTGTTAACATGAAGGGACCTGGGCAAACATGACGCAACTGGCTGTGAGCGGAGGAGCGGAGGAACAAGCCAAGAGAGGCAGTTGGGTGCCGCTCCTGTGAAGACCTCGTGTGTGCCCTTGTGACCTGATAAACTTGGTGATGCCCTGTTATAAGCTGTAGCATGCAGTGTGACATGCTGGTGTCCCCCCTGTATTGTGCCTATAGAAAAGTGTACGGGTAAATAACTTGTGTAAATAAAGGAAAGACTGTCATTTTGTGTTTATTTCGTGCCCTGCCTCACCACTTGCTTTTTCCTCTCCTGGTGTTCTGGGACGCTGTGGTGCTCGGTGCCTCTTTGAGCTGTTCAGTGTTCACGACCCTGTGAATAGCACGCCCTCTGCCTCGCCTGCCTTGTGTTGTATATGTTGTTACTCGGTCGGCGTAACAACATATACATATATATGTGTGTGTGTGTGTGTGTGTGTGTGTGAGAATGTGTGTGTGTGTGTGTGAATGTGTGTGTGTGTGTGTGTGTGTTCCCACAAATGCATATATATATATATATATATATATATATATATATATATATATATATATATATATATATATATATATATAATATATATAACATATTATTTTAACAGAATGCTCCAGCTTTTACTGATAAGATCCTGGCGTAAACATGTTTACAGTAAATATAGAAAAAAACTGTATCAGCAGCGTCAACGATAATAATGATAACATGTCCTCACGTTTCGAGAGCGACTGACGCAGCGCCGAAGGAGGAGGTGGAACGAGGCCTTTCTCTCAAGCCAAAGGACACCAGACTGTATCTCCTCGCTATGGGGACAGCCTACAGGCTTCTCTGTCCGTTCGGCGACGGTTGATAGACGCGTGGGATTAATGATTGACCTGCGTATTGATGTATAGTTCGCAAAATGTGGGGCATTTTACGTCAAGGCATATCTAATTGCATTCTCTGTTAACTGTTATCACTATGTCATATTTTGTTTATTTTACTTTTATCTCCCTGTTAGCTGTCATGGCGGAATCGTGTGACTCATGTGTGTTTTATTTTTCTTTCAAGGCCACTGGATAACAAGCTTTTTTCTTGTACATGCTACAGACCTAACAAAAATACATTTGCTTTTATTGCTCCCATCAAAGGAAATTCAGCATTAAAGAACTTCTATGCACACATAACATAAATAAATAATATTATATATATAATTGTGTGCATACACACACACACACACACACACACACACACACACACACACACACACACACACACACACACACACACATATATATATAATATATATATATATATATATATATATATATATATATATATATTATATAATATATATATATATATTTTTTTTTTTTTTTTTCTTTTTTTTTTTTTTTTTTTTTTTTTTTTTTTTTTCAAGTTCCCTGTC
>NC_051422.1:34132583-34140083 GCF_015228065.2 Penaeus monodon | reverse complement strand
TCCAAAATTGTTCATTTTCATCATCATGTCTAGGGCAGCCTTCCGGATGTTCACTGCATCTTTTTTCCATACACATGTTATGAAGAGTGCAGGCTGCCAAAACAATCTTAACATATGTCAGCAAACTTGTGTTTTGTAAATCTCGTGTGCGCCGGAATCTACACTTCATTCTTCCAAAGGCATTTTCAATAATGACTCGGCCTCTGTGTATTATTATGTAAATTCTCTTGAGGTAGAACTCCAGTATCCCTTTCTGGTGTGAGGATGAAATGGCAAAAATCATTTGCAATGTATACAGTGTCACCCAGCAAGAAATACCCTGCCATCTTCTCTGCTCTTTCTGCAAAATATGGGCTTATATATATGAAGAAAGAAAGAAAGAAATAACGTAGATAAAGCAAAAGTTGACGAGCTTGGTCCATCTTTGTTTGTTTACACGCTGAGCATTGTGGGTAAAGAAGGTTCCGAACGCGGCCTCGTTGTCCTGCTGGTCCTGACAAGTTGTCTTGACGAGCAAGACGAGGAGTTCCGAACGCAGCGCTGGCTTCGCCGAAGGTACTGATCGCTCCATCGCTGAGGGATTCCCAGGGCGAGGGAGGAGGGCCGCCCAACTGTTGTATAATACAAGCACGTCATTTCCTCTCCCGGAATCTCCAGAAGGGACGCTCCGGCTTCAGTATAAACACGAGAGGCATTCTTTTCCTTGTGCATGACCTTGGTTTTCTTTTTGTTGACATATATATATGTGATAGGTAATGATAATGAAGTGGGCGGTGATGATGGTGACGATGATGATGGTGATAGTATTGATGATGATGATGATGACAATAATAATAATAATGCAAATAATAATAATAATAATATTAACAATGATAAATAATAATAATAACGATACTGCTACTACTAACAATAATAATAATGACAATAATGGCCATGATAATGATGATAATAGTAATAGTGATAACAATAACAATAATAATAATGATGATAATGATAGTAATGATGATAAATAAATAATAATGATAATACTACTACTAATGATAATGATAATGGTAACAGTAATAATAAGGTATTTTAGTAATATGATTATAATTATGACTGAAACGATAATGATAATATTGATATTGCAATGAAAGAATTATTTAGCTCTGTGCTGATTCCGGTCACAGGAAAGGGGGGGGGGCGCTTTGTGAACTAAAAAAGGGCTTATGGCGTCATCCGGTATGCCCCGATAAAAGATTAAATGGTTACTCACACGCGGAAATACATCGCTAGCCTCCGAAAATGCAATTACCTCTCTTATCTTATCTGGGTATTGGACAGAAGGAAGGAAGTGGGTTGGCTTTGTTACAGGGGCGATCGCAAGGCCCAAACAAGTTCATTTTTTTACTTGCATAGAAGTTGTTCGACACTGATAGCCGTCGTCTTCGGTCTGTTTACTAATCACCAATAAAAGGTGGGGTGGGCGGAAGAGGGCGGGGAGGGCGCTGGCTCGCCGAGGGTGCCTGGAGCTCCCGTCAGGGCACTGCGGGCGCCTCTCTCTCTCTCTCTCTCTCTCTCTCTCTCTCTCTTTCTCACTCTCTTTCTCTCTCTCTCTCCATCTCTCTCTCTCTCTCTTTTCTCTCTCTCTCTATCTCTCTCTCTCTCTCTCTCTCTCTCTCTCTCTCTCTCTCTCTCTCTCTCTCTCTCTCTCTCTCTCTCTCTCTCTCTCTCTCTCTCTCTCTCTCCCCTCTCTCTCGCTCTCTCTCTCTCACCCCTTTTTTTCTCTCCTTTTTCTCTCCCCCTTTTTCTCTCACCCTCTCCTCTCTCTATCTCTCTCTCTCTCCCCCTTTCTCTCTCTCTCTCTCTCTCTTCTCTCTCTCTCTCTCTTTTCTCTCATCTCCCCTCTCTCTCTCACTCTCTCTTCTCTCTCTCTCTCCTCTCTCTCCTCTCTCTATCCCCTCTCTACCCTCTCTCTCTCTCTCTCTCTCTCTCTCTCCTCTCTCTCTCTCTCTCCCCTCTCTCTCTCTCTCTCTCTCTCTCTTTCTTCTCTCCCCTCTCTCTCACTCACCCCACACACCCCTCTCTCTCTCTCTCTCTCTCCTCTCTCTCTCTCCCCCCCTCTCTCTCTCTCCTCTCTTCTCTCTCTCTCTCCTCTCCTCCCCTCTCTTTCTCTCTCTCTCTCCTCTCCCCTCTCTCCCCTCTCTCCCTCTCTCTCTCTCTCTCTCCCCTCTCTAGCCTCCGGCTAGTACAGTGGTAACGTGTCGGCCTCTCATCCGAGGGGTCGGCGGTTCGCGCCCCGCCCAGGCGCGAGAAGTTGCAACTGTCGCCTGGAGGTTACTGCTGTGGCTGGGCACCACGGCGGGCAAGGACTTGGTTTCGCCGAGTCAGCAGCAGCTGACACACGTGAGCAAAAATCAGACAGACAGTATGTCACACCTAGAATATCCATTGTAACGAATGGAATAAAAACCAAAAACTCAATGTATATTCATAGGTAGTCGACAGAACATAGCTAGAATTCCCAATGACACAATCATAGACTTTGAAGGCTGCTCTATCAAACCGAGCACTTCAGTGAATAATCTAGGAGTACACTTAGACAGCTTCATGACATTTGAGCCACACGATGACAAAATACACAGGAAGGTAGTGGGAACCCTGACATATCTTAATCACATAAGAAATCAAATCACTACTGAAACTAGAATCATGGTTGTGCAAACTCTAGCTCTAAGCATAATCAACTATTGTTCAAACATTTGGGGAACGACTAACAAGACCCAAATGCAAAAAGTGCAAAAATTACAAAACTTTGCTGCCAGAGTAGCACTAGGTAATATCAGTAAACTTGATCACATCACCCCACATATCAAAAAAATTGAAATGGTTAAAAGTCCATTCTAAATGCAGCTATGACACATGTTTATTCATTTACAAACTCATTCATGGGAATTATCCAAAATGGTTAATGCCCTTGCAAACTGTAGGGAACACATCAGGTGTCCAGACACGTCCAGTAAATTCCCTTTCTGTTAAGAGATCGAATACCTATACAGGGGCACGTCAAATGGAAATACGTGGACCCAAGATATGGAACATGATACCAGATAATATAAGAGACATTAACAGCTTCTTTAATTTTAAAACAAATTTAAAAGAACACCTCTTAAATACACAGATGTAAATATTAATGTATTTATGTAAAGAATAACCATTGTAATTTAATGGAATAAAGTGTTTTGACTTTGACTCTCTCTCTCTCTCTCTCTCTCTCTCTCTCTCTCTCTCTCTCTCTCTCTCTCTCTCGCTCCGTCTCTCTCTCTCACCCTCTCTCTCTCTCACCCCTCTCTCTCTCTCTCTCTTCTCTCTCTCTCTCTCTCTCTCTCTCTCTGTCTCTCTCTCACCTCTCTCTGTCTCTCTCTCACCTCTCTCTCTCTCTCTCTCTCTCTCTCTCTGCTCTTCTCTCTCTCTCTCTGCTCTCTCTACTCTCTCTCTCTCTCTCTCTCTCTCTCTCTCTAGGATGTAGAATTATCCACATCCTGTAGAATTATCCACATCCTATAATATACGATGTGGATAAATCTATTTCTGTTACCAGTGGACCACGTGGCTGGTTACCACGCGGATCCAAAGTCCCAAATAAAAACCACCCGCTCAGCGAGGACGGAGGTCACATTTTATATCTGACCTCGTTTGACCGGGAGTTCGTGCTAAGCTACCAACGCGCTAAGGTCAGCCCTCGCCTCCCTCCGGGTGGGCTGACCGTGACCTCCGCGCGGCCTGATTACCCATAACAAGACAAGTCTCGTGTGTTTTATACTGCGTGGTATCAACTCTCAGAAATAAAGAGTCAAGCCGAATACCAGTATAACTACCCTCTGTTCACCATTGTACTAAGGATGATAGCCTTTTACACTCTCTCGCTCACTCGCTCCCTCTCTTTCGCTTTCTCCCCCCCCCCTCTCTCTCTCTCTCTCTCTCTCTCTCCTCTCTCTCTCTCTCTCTCTCTCTCTCTCTCTCTCTCTCTCTCTCTCTCTCTCTCTCTCTCTCTCTCTCTCTCTCTCTCTCTCTCTCTCTCTTCTCTCTCTCTCTCTCTCTCTCTCTCTCTCTCTCTCTCTCTCTCTCTCTCTCTCTCTCTCTCTTTATGTTAGCAAACGCAATGGTAATGATACAGCTGATGACAATAATTACCATATTACTATTATATGATAACGATAGAATTGACATTTGTTAGCCAGTCTGCTCTCGCAGACCGAGGCTTTTGTACCAAAAGCCTCGGTTACTTGCTAGTCGAGGAGAGCAGTGTTGTTCAACAATGCTTCTCTTTGCTCTTCTGTCCTGCAACTGAAACCGGCTTAAAGAGGTGCAGGACCTTGAGCCCCTTCTCTCTGAAGTGAGCCAGCCTTTGGCTCACTGGAGAGGGATGACCAAATGGTTCCAACAATAATGCCTATCTTGTAGGTAGAATGGCATCCCCTCTGGTCTCTCCCCACGTTTCACCTACCACGCGTTTGCTGTGCGCGGCACCCTTCTGTGCTGTGGAGACTGTCCTGGAGGTTGAGCGATGCCGTGTATAAATCAAACCTGCTGCTAAAATGGACGCGCCGGAGAACCAAAATATGTCTGTCCATGAGATTGTCCAGCAGATGGACTCTCGTGTTAGCCTTTCCAGGCTTGTACCCAAAACAGGGAGACCTCTGATGTGGGAGCACAAGCTGGACCAGGCAAAGCAGCAGCTGCTCCCATGACCAAAGCCCAGAATCCATACCGAAGGGGCGGTCCGACCTAGCCCGGAGACAGACTCTGAGGGAGAGTCTGGACCCCAAGGCGTTTCCCACAGTTTAAGGTTCCCTCTGAACTGGTTGTCAGTCCGGGTTGCCAGAGACCAGGGCATGATCATTGTCCCTAAAGATCAGGCTACCCTGAATTTCCTGCAGGAAACGATGGAGCTTAAAGGTGGGAGGAAAGTGTGCATCTCGCCACTGAATTCCGACGAAAGGAGAGTCAAGATGGTTCTACTTGGCTTCACAGTTTCTTATGATGTGGATCGGATCACATCACACCCCAAGGTCGTGGGGGCTTCCTGAATGTCGAAAGGGAAGACCCCCAACCAGGCAAGTCCTGGCGACCCTGAAAGGAGCCCCAATCACCGTCTTCGATTTGGATAACTGGGGCTAGGCACAAGGCCAAGCCCAAACGTGGCGCCTGTAGCAAGGCACACAACACCGAAGTGTGCCTTAATTAAGGCACACAAGGAAGGACAAAGGGACACAGCGGCCAAATGTACCAACTGTGCTAAGAGGCATCATGCTGGAGCCTGGCTTCTCTGTCAGGAAGGAGGCGACAAGAGGTTGCTAAAAAGCGACCAGACTGTTCCTGCTCCCTCATGCACCCATGTCTGGGGACAGAACAAGAGGGAAAGAGCTCCTCGACCGACTAAGAGGAAGGAAGCTCCTTCCCATCCGACACCAGTAACCTCAAACAAAGAGGAGTTTTTGGCCCTTAAAAGTGAGCAGAAAAAGAACCAGAGCAATAAAGGTTCAAAGAACACTGAAAAGCCTCCCCAAGAGACGATCATCTCCTCTTTGATGATATGACTCTCCTGTTGACTGCTGTAGTCACTGCAGTAGCAACAGATTTGAGGAGGTCGCGTGAGCAGAGAAGGCTGTCACGGTCGCCATGACGGTAATGACCCAGACTGTTGCAGTCCTGAAAGGGAGGAAGCTGGACAGAGCCACACCAGCCCCAACCCCATCTCAGGACGAAACTCACCTCCCCACTTCAACCCTGGCCACGCCCTCACATGCAGAGCCAAAACAGGCTGAATCTGTGCAGTCAGAGCCAGAATAGGCTGAGATTACCCAAGTAAAGCCAGCAAATGCCAAAAACACAGGCAAAGCCTGAAAAGAGAAAAGCCAAGCCAACAAAAGTCAGAGCTAAAAGGTTCTCCAGCTCCCAGTGGATTCATAGATAGCCTGACAAATAGCCATAAAACAGATGAAGATCCCTCAATCAGCGAGGACTTCAATGGAGTTGTCAGACTCCGACATTTCAGGTACCACTGTTGATGGGGAAACTGACTCTGAATCCGAATACAAAGACGTCTCAAATGTAACTAACGCCAAGTAACATTATGGCACACAGTCTAAGCATACTACAGTGGAACATCAATAGCTTCAATACAAGAAATGCCGTCCTCCACGCAATAGTGCGATCAAGGGACACTGACATTGTCATATTCCAGGAGACATTAACAAAGGGACTGTTCGCTTCTTAGGGTATCATGTCTTCATTCTGTCAAGCACAGCTGGCAGCAGGGGCTTGATCACCCTGGTCAGAGCAACAATTCCCTGTACCACAAGAGACGATGCACCACAGTGTGGAGACGATGTTGAATCTCTTGCTGTTGAGATTCACCTGCCTGGGGGCCCCCTCAATGTGTACAGCAGACCAGACTTTAGGGCCTTAGACAACAGCCAGGTCTGTGCTACTGCAGCACAAGACCTGCAGGGGAACCAGATGCGGCAGGCTATCACATAGCCAGTGTGCTTGAGACATTCCCCGAGATCGTGCTTCTCGATACCCAAGCGCCAACGCATGTCAAAGGAGCACAATTCTAGAAGGAAAACAGACAAGGCCAACTGGCAAGCCTTTTAGAATACCTTGGTCCACTGTCTGAGAGAACTAGAAAATATACAAAAACAGTTCTCGCTCAGCCCCGGGCTCTCATGGGATCTCTTACCCTATCATCTCCCACCTAAGAATGGCAGGTGAGCTTGCATTCCTGCAGCTCACCAACAAGTTCAGGAAAAGGCCGACATATTTCCCATCCCAAACCAAAGGAACCAGGGAAGTATCACCTAATTTCTCTCATCTGTCTAGGCAAGACGGCCGAGAAGATGGTACTAAACCGGCTCCAGTGGAAAATGGGACCCCCACATGAACACATCCATCAGTTCACAGGGGGCATGAGGACAGCACACAGCATAGCCATGTTCTTAAGCACAACCAGCACTGCCACATCTATGCCAGTATTCCTAGACCTGGAGAGGGCTTTTGAATTAGCAAGTCCTCTTGCTATTCAGGAAAGTCTGATCCAGAAAGTAATCAGAGGAAAGCTCTTGGTCTGGATAGGTGACTATTTCAGGAACAGAACAGCCAAAGTCAGATTCCAAGGTCACCTATCACAGCACATTCTCCTAGGAAATGGAACGCCACAGTCCAGCCATTTTCAACACCCAAATATCCTGTATTCTTAATTACCCAGTGAGGTGCAAGATCATCTCTACTGGACCACACTGCCTAAGAAGAGCCCAGCGATGTCTGGACCTTGCATCTGAGGAGTGTTGTAGGATAGGACTAAAGATCTCTGCGGCCTAATCAATAGCCATGGCTCTGAAACACAATGTTCAAGGTACAAATGTGCGTGCCCAGGGAATGGACCTAGGTTGGGTTCAGGTCTTCCAATACCTTGGGGTAAGGATTGACCAGACTCTCTGCTTCCAAAAGGAGGTCCAG
>NC_051422.1:34115083-34120083 GCF_015228065.2 Penaeus monodon | reverse complement strand
TAAGTATGTGCATATGCAATGTATATAGGAGAAACGCGCGCCCACACAATGCTATGTGAACGTATACCGAGCCGGACATATGTTCAGCCGTATCAAGAGCGCTTCCGTAGAGCAGCGCCAAGGGGTCCGCGCAAAGGAGGCCTCACTTCGCACGCGGATTTTTGTCTTTTTCTGGGATCAAGGTCTATACTTATATAGTCCTTGGGCGGCATTCCGGGCGCAGGGCAGTGGGTTTAGGTGTTGTTGTGACGTATCTGATCCATGATAACAGCCAAACGCCCATGTCTTTTTTTATCTCTTTGAAAGAAAAAAACCCACAAACCTCATTTTGTTTATCGCCTTCAACAACCACGTTCAGGGAACGACGCTCGCCTGACCGCGCCAGGACTCGATTCCGGGTTGGCTCTCGGACTAAAGGCCTATATCACTATAGACTATACTTATATAGATGTAGTTCAATGCTCAACCCCTCAGCTGCAGACAAAGTCTACAATTAGACTTCCCTTCTGCTCCCCTAAGTAAGGTCCAGGTATGACACAAAAAAGCATGCCTTCGATCTCCTGTTTCTTTCATTTTCTAACTTTTACCTTCTACCTCTCTCTCTTCCGTTGCTTTCCCTCCTGTACCTGTTTATTTTTTGCATTTTGCATTGGCAAAGACCTTGCTCGTACGCCCGAGGGAAGTGAATTCTAGGGGCAGCCTATTAGTTCATCACCCGACGCCATCCCGGAGGGCCCCCGGACGGAGGGGTCGCCCACCTCCGTCTCCTCGGAGCTGAAGCTGCCTCTAGAAAGAGACCTCTGACAAGTAGCTGCTCTTGGAATTACTGGCGGTAATTGTCTAACTGGTTATCCTTTAATATTCCGCCTCTATTGCTGTCTATAGGAAGTCCGTTTATCATACCTGTGAACTGAACTATGGGAATTGAACTTCAAATAGTTTCCCAGTGCCTATTTGTCCTGAGACGCAACCCATGCCATGTCTTGACATGGGATCCATCGGCTCCCATGCCAAGACATGCAAAATTCACCAACGCCTTTTCTCTTTCCCTTGTGCGACCTCGTCCTCCCAGTTCGGCCGCAGACGCTCCTTGAGCTTCGTGTCTTTGGTAGTGATTAGTTATCTCGCCTCATGCCTTGAGAATCACCAAAGTTATAGCTTATTTGCTCTTTTTTACTGGTTTAATATGGTTCCCAACTCTCATCATATTCACGTGTGAGATTTGCTGCCATATTTATAGAGAATTTTACCAATATCGCTCTCCCGGACTTCCCATTATCCCCTTGGACAAGTGAGTGAATCCACAGGGAATGGCGACGCCCCCGCCCCCATGTTCGTTCACCGGCGGGGGCAGCTCCCCCAAGGCTATGGCCCCCACCCACCCACCCACAAGCGAAAACGAGCGAGAATCAGAATCACTGAGGGTGAACTTTTGGTGATGTTTATATTCATTGTTCGTTTGTTTCAGTTTTCTGTTTGAGATTCAGAAGCAGGGTTTTGTTGAAGAGAATAAAGTACAGGACCCCCTCGAGCCTTGGCCGAAAGTCCGCGCGGAGACTGACTTTCCTTTCAACGGAGCCGTGAGTTGTTTCATTGTGCAATGTGCTTTCCCTCATGCGGTGCTACTTTTCTGTGGAACCTTACGTATGAATACATATATATGAATGTATATATGTGTGTGTGTGTATGTGTGTGTGTGTGTGTGTGTGTGTGTGTGTGTGTGTGTGTGTGTGTGTGTGTGTGTGTGTGTGTGTGTGTGTGTGTGTGTGTGTGTGTGTGTGTGTGTGTGTGCATACCCATATCCATACACAACGGTCTAGCTTGGACAAAAAGCAATAGCCTATCAATACGATCACTGTAACTATCACAGCTGTCGGCATGTCACCTTTATTACCTAATACCGATAACTAATACCGATGATTACTGGTCAGTACCACTAAACCGAGAAGCAATAATAATGGAATCCATTATCCCTCGAAAATATATTCACCAACGAAAGAAAACGAGAGATCAGAACATATGACTCACTGTAATCGTATCCATAGTCATATCCAGGCTCATTGTAAGGCTGGAAAGATTCTGTTGTTGTTGTGGTTGTTGTTGTTGTCGTTGGCGGCTCGGTGGTCGAAGGTGGCACAACTGGAATCCAAAATGTCAGTTAATAATTCATGGACAAGAGTAATTAACCCCCTCCATTTTTTTTTTTTTCTTTTTTCTTTTTTTGTACCGAAAGAACATATCAAATCTCTCCTTTTCCCTTCACAAGAAAAAAATATCTGACCGAGTCACCCCTTTATCAAAGAAAACGCACACTCCATCCGTTTTCTCAATGCCAAAAAGGGGATAACTATACTAAATATATATATTCCCCATGACAAGGCAACACACCGCAGATCAGATGCTGAGGTACGAAGCCTTGTTCCCCATGAAGCCACTCGTAGTCGTTGCCTCCTCTGTGCTGGCAGGTCATCGTGACGGACGGGATGTGGTCGCGGGGCTTGTAACCGTCTGCGCACGTGACCTCCGCCTGGAAGGACAAAGGTCAGAATAGGCCAGTTTTCTTTTTAAATTTTTCTGAGAGGAATAAAGGCCGGCAGAAGGTTATGTCGGTGATATCCTTTATCGTCGTCACGAAAATCAATTCATAGTTTTGTCTTAGTGACAATAATGCCAATTATAATCATCATGAATATTACGTAAATTATGTGCAAGAATGTAAGTACTGTCTGTCGTCCTTTATGGTAAATGATGATAATTATAATGATAATATCAATAATAATGATAATAATAACAACAATAATACTTTATGGTAAATGATGATAATTATAATGATAATATCAATAATAACAATAATAATAACAACAACAACAACAATAATAATAATAATAATAATAATAATCATAATAATAATAATCTTTACGATAATAATAATAATGATAATAATAATTATCGTAATGATAATGATAATAATAATCATAATAATAATAATGATAATGATAATAATGATAATGACAATAATAAAAATTAAAATAATGATAACGATAATAATAACGAGACCCAAAAAGATCACGATAATGATAATATCCCTAATAATAGTGTTAGTCATGGCGGTAGTGGAAGAGGGATGAAGGCGGCCCCACCTGCAGCGGCTCCGCGTCCGGCTTCCTGATGCCTCCGAAGCAGGTCCTTTGGTACGAGTTGTAGGACACCACCTGGTTCGCCGCCAACTCCAGGTCCCGGCAGCTCCGTTCGAACCTTGGGACGTCTTGGTAAAGGGAGGCGAGGTTAATGAGAGAGAGAGAGAGGGAGAGAGAAGAGAGAGAGAGAGAGAGAGAGAGAGAGAGAGAGAGAGAGAGAGAGAGAGAGAGAGAGAGAGAGAGAGAGAGAGAGAGAGAGAGAGAGAGAGAGAGAGAGAGAGAGAGAGAGAGAGAGAGAGAGAGAGAGAGAGAGAGAGAGAGAGAGAGAGAGAGAGAGAGAGAGAGAGAGAGAGAGAGGAGAGAGAGAGAGAGGAGAGAAGAGAGAGAGAGAGAGAGAGAGAGAGAGAGAGAGAGAGAGAGAGAGAGAGAGAGAGAGAGAGAGAGAGAGAGAGAGAGAGAGGTTTATACACATACACACACGTGCACACACACACATACAGTATATGTGTGTATATATGTTTATATATATATATATATATATATATATATATATATATATATATATATATATATATATATATATATATATATATATATATATATATGTGTATATTATATATATATACATATATACATATATATATATATATATATATATATATATATATATATATATATATATATATATTCATATATATAAACAAAGCCCTCTGAATTATAGACCAGTCTGTAGTATGCAAGCTGTTAAAAGAGAAATTAGAAAATAGTGAAATAGTGCAAGAAAGAGACGGCTGGGTGATTGTGTACACTTAGACTTTAAGAAGGCATTTGCTAAGGTGTCCCAGAGAAGACTATTATGGAAATTAGAAAGAGAGAGAAAGTGGAGTGAAAGGCACACTCCTCGTAATTAGAGGGAAGCACTCTATGACGAGGAACTAGCGGAGTATCTCAATGATCGGTCTTGGGTCCAACATAAGCAACATAAGGTAGTTATGTGAATATGTTTGCAGACGACGGTAAAATATAAAAAATTACAATAGACGACGTCTCATTCCAAAGTGACATCGAGAACTTATTCATATGGAATTGTACTTGGAAATGGAATTCAACACCAAAAAATGCCATATAGTCAGGTTCGGAGAATGTAAAAATCAACCGCAGTTGATGGATTTCACCCATAAAAAAGCATATAGATAAAGTGGAGGGTTCAAAGAGCAGCCACAAAACGGGCACTCCAGGAGACATGAGCTACGAAGATAGACTGCAGATAAGAGGACTTACTATTTTGAGAGAGAGAGAGAGAGAGAGAGGAAGAGGGTGAAATGATTATGTTGTTTAATTAACTATGTTACGAAGAGTGGAGTTAGACAGATATGACTTTATATTTGTTTAACACATGAGGGAACAGAGGAAACAGTAATATATTTTGATATATTGATATATTTTCATATATCAATATATATTTAAGAAAAAAATGTATATATTAACACACTTCCAAGCCTTTCCCAAATCCCCCAAAGAAACGCAGAAATGATGCTCACATATTCTGGAAGACGTAGTTACAGGAACGAGGTCCCCGTTGGACTTCATGACGCTGACTTCGGTCCTGTAGGTGGCGTCGGTGGGCGTGTTGCTGTCCACCTGCGGGAGGCAAAAGGGGCGCCATGTCAGTGCTGCGGGTGCAGGCTCAAGTGGACCTGAGCCTTCGTCGTGGTCCGAGCCGCGGAATGCTGGCGGTGTGCAAATACGCTCCTCCTTGGCACGAACCTACAATGCTATTTGTCGAACTCCTGGTCTTGTAACCTTTAACATAGGGTTTGGTAACTTGGGTCCCCTTATCTCTAACATTCTGGATGTTCACTT
>NC_051422.1:34092583-34100083 GCF_015228065.2 Penaeus monodon | reverse complement strand
AAGGAAATTTAGCAACTCGAAGACGACTTTCAAAAATAGAAATACGAAAACATAATTTTTAGAAATGATAAAGGCGAACCTCAAAAGCAAAACAAAAGTAAAGCATCAGAAAAAAAAAATCATAAACGACGTCAAATCAAAGTAAAGAGGAGAAAACATAATCAGAGAATGAGGCTTAAAAGCGATTTCATAGGCAAACTAGGAAAAAAAGGAATCCGAAACAAAAACAACAGAGAGCAAGAAAGGCCGAGACAAAAGCAAAGGCCGCGCAGCCGCCCTGGCGCTGCGTGCGCTCCTCGGTCTTTAACTCTAACGTCCCTCTCGTTTAGGTTTAAATTCGTAGCCTCCGTAGTCCACGTCGACGCGCGTTTGCAGTTGCGTTTTATTAGACTAAATTCTGCCTTTACAACTTTCTCCTCCGTGACGTCACTCCGCCATGCTCTGCTGTTGCTGTTGTTCGTAATTAAGCCCTAATTGGCGTCGGTGCTATTCTCACCGCGGCTGACGACCGAGGCGGCGAGCTGGGCGCGACCCGCGTCACGGTCCGCAGCTGCGGTTGAGGCCATGCTCGCTGCACTCGAACGTGACGAAAAGAATAAAAATAACAATAGTGCAAGCCATAAATGAGAGTTAGACCAAGGAGAATTAAAACCCGTACGCACGCTGCGTAGTAGTCACCCCGAACGCTGTTAAAAGCGCTGCTGGGGCAAAACAAAAAGAGCGTTCGAGTTGCAACATACATCACCATCTATTCGGACACATGCAAACGAGCGCCTGCAAGACCACGCGAGGAGGGGCGTCCACCTGCACGACTCTTGCATAACGCCAGCCGGGCCGCCCGCGACTGGGCCTCGGGGCACGAAAACAAAAGCAAAACAAAAGCAGGAAAGGCTCAGCGATCCTCCGGCGCCAGCGCATCCTCTGCCGTAGGAATTATTTTTGGAAATCAAAAAAAGAAGAAAAAAAAGGCTAACATATAAGATGCAGATATTAAGAGAATAATGGCAGCGAGGATAAGATTATTTACCGCTATCATTACTGCTAATATCACTTTTATAAGCAGTAGTAGTGGGAATAGTAGTGCTAAGATTGTCGTTATTAGTGGTAAGGTGATTATGTAACAAGTAAGAACATCTACAGTGACAAAAGTTACAGTTAAGCAAAAGGATGAGGGCATAATACGAAAATAATATCGCAGTAGTAGTGATGATGATGCTAATAACAAAAACAAAACAATAACAGAAAACAATAACAACAATCAACCACAATCAACAACAATCAAACAAAAACAAAGATAAAAATGAATGACAATAAGACTCGCAATGAGTATAATACAGCAACCTCCCGCTTCAAAATAAAAAATAAAAACACAAAAAAGCCTAAACAGAGCCACCCAAAGCAAGATACAAGAGCTCAAAGAACGAAAGAAAAAAGGCAGCTTTTAGGATCCTTGTAAGCACCTGTTCAAGATTTGGAATGTCAACCAAGTCACTCCATCGCGCAGTAATTCAACACTGGAGGTTCATGTTCCTCGCCTGTAACTACTACAACTTTCTTCGGTTTGGAAAAAAAGGGAGGCATTAGAATAATCTGATATTTGTGGCCTAGTAACAAGCACGCTCAAAATCCGTTGGGGATTTGTTATATATTCAAGATAACTAAAATAAATAAATAAATAAATAAATAAAGGATAGCAAGTTGTTTCAACTTTTTCGTTCATTCTTGTGTGAATCAAAAGGAATATTTGATTGTGTGGCGTTATTTCTGTGCAAAAGTTATAACGATATCACTAGGGATTTTTACTACTTTTTTGCACAGAGGGGAGGGGCGGGTCGTCAGCTGTTTTAAAACCGCATGTGTTGCTTTACTAGACATTCCATCCATATATAAGTCATTCACTAATTTGAAACCGTGAACGGCATGTTATTACTAATGTCTATTAGTATGATAGCGATACGGAGTGTAAATCACGATTTTACGATAATGAAATAGTTGTGGCATTGTGATAGTGACTGACAGGCACTGGCTTATGCATACTTACTCACATACGCAAACACACAAAAAAATTGTATACACATACAGACACCGACACACACACACACACATACTCACGTTCACTCAAACACATACAAACTCTCTCTCTCTCTCTCTCTCTCTCTCTCTCTCTCTCTCTCTCTCTCTCTCTTTCTCTTTCTCTCTCTCTCTCGCTCTCTCTCTCTCTCTCTCTCTCTCTCTCTCTCTCCCCTCTCTCTCTCTCTCTTCTCTCTCTCTCTCCTCTCTCTCTCTCTCTCTCTCTCTCTCTCTCTCTCTCTCTTCCTCTATATATTAGCCTCCGGGCTAGTACAGTGGTAACGTGTCAGCCTCTCATCCGAGGGGTCGGCGGATCGCGCCCCGCCCAGGCGCGAGAAGTTGCAACTGTCGCCTGGTGGTTACTGCTGTGGCTGGGCACCACGGCGGGCAAGGACTCGGTTCAGCCGAGTCAGCAGCAGCTGACACACGTGAGCAAAATTAAACAGACAGTATGTCACACCAAGAATATCCATTGTATCAAATGGAATCAAAACCAAACTCTCTCTCTCTTTCTCTCTCTCTCTCTTTCTCTCACACACACACACACACACACACACACACACACACACACACACACACACACACACACACACAAGCACATATAAACACACAGGTCGCATGAATACTGACATCACACAAACGGCGCTGCCCTGATATCACTTACTCCGAGCGTCCCACTCGCCACATTACAAAGGGCTGATCTAATCCCAGTCAGTTTCCCCTAAACCCTAAGGCCGTTGTTTCGGGCTAGGTCCTCCCCCCATCGGCTCCGGGAGGAGAGGCACAGGCAGATCGAGACAGAACTTGTGCCGAACGTGTTTCGGAGCGCAGGGCGAGGATTGAGCAGTGATTTAGTTGACGTGGCTGCCCGAGGTCTCCGGCTGCCTGGTTGCTTAGCGTTGTGCAACTCATGCGACGGACTCATATGCAACGGCCGCGGTGACGACGAGCTAATAAGAAAAGTGAGGAAGAATGAACCAACGGATTAAAGGCATTTCTAGGTTGCATCTGTTGATAACACCTTGGAGATTGGTGGAAGCCATCTCCTCCTTTGGGTGTATTGAACTCGCGTCCTCCTACAAAATGTTAATTTCATAGAATGTAAACTCAACCCGTCTTCTTCGCGCTTCGCAAGTCTTTCTTTAGAATTTGTGCATGATTCAATACAGAGCTTTATTATAGTCTTAAAGTCTTGACAGAGTGTTCGGTTGGGTTGAGGGAGGGAAGGGAGGGGGACTGCTACATTTTATGGAGAAATTATCTTACCACATTTTTTCTCTTTTTTTCCTTCTTTTTTTCTTCCTTTTTCATCCGCATTCTTCAGCTCGCCGTCACGCATGTAGCTGCTGTCCACGTCACTCGATACGGCCGCCCTTCGCTCCCCACCTCGTCCGTGCTCTTATCTCCGTCAGCATCATCGCTAATCGCAATCGGCAGCGCCCGAGGCGTCCGTCCTGCCGATAACAACAAAAAGGGCACTGCAGCCGCGCGGCGACGGTGCCCCTCGTCATCGTGGCAAGCGAGAGACGAGAAAGGCTGGTAGAATCATCTCCGTGACTTGAACTCCCAGCTGCTTCGTATCACGCATCGCTCTCTGATTCTCTCTTTCGCCTCCTTTCGTCCCCTCCCTTTACCTGCCATTCATTCTTTCCCGCTCTTTTTTTCCATCTCTTTTATTGAATCACGTGCCTTGGATTCCCTTGCTCGACGTCGCGGATTCCGCGTCCCTTTGGGGTGAGACTCGAGGCTCGCGAGGCGACTCCTCCTCCCTCGCGCTCCTCGCTCTGTCCCACGCCTGGCGGGAAAGGACGAACGGCAGAGGAACGTGGCGATGACGACTAAAGGGTTTATTTAGATTTTAAGACGGCAATAGATTAAAAAAAACGAAGACAGAGAGAGGAGGAGAAGAAAAAGGTTAGATAAATGGAACGAGTAGCTTTCTCGCCACCTCAGCTTGAGTGCGTAAGCGTATGTGCTCGGCGAGTGGGAGTGTGTGAGGCCAGGCCATTGGAACGCGGCCACCAAGGTCATGGACTCGGCCCCTGGCAGCCACGGAGACCCAGCGCCAAGAGGAGGGGCCGCTGCTCTGGGCTCCGCTTGCGCCCTCGCCTCCTCCTCCTCCTCCTCCTTCGTCTTGTTCTTCCTCTCCTCCTCCTCCTCCTCCTCCTCCTCCTCCTCCTCCTCCTCCTCCTCCTCCTCCTCCTCCTCCTCCTCCTCCTCCTCCTCCTCCTCCACCTCCTCCCCTCCTCCTCCTCCTCTATCTCCTCCATCTCTTCCTCGTCTATCCTTCTCCATCTCCTCCTCTTTATCATCATCATCATGCTTCTCCTCCGCCTCTTGAAGCCATCCCCTCCCTTCTCCTGCTTTTTTTTTTATTCATTTATTATCGTTTTTTTCCTTCTTCCTAATTCTTGTCCTTCACCTCCTGACTCCAGGTTCGTGCTGTCTCTTCCTTCATTTCGTCTGCTTCACCTTCGTCGCCACGAGTATGATTGGTGATAGCATTTTTTTATTATCATTTTTATTATTAATTATTACTGATATCATCATCAGTATCATTAGTTTTAGCATTGTTATTATGAGTTTAGTGATATTGCCAGTGTTACTGTTATTGTCATTGTCATTGTTATTGTTATTAATATTCTAATTCTTATTCTCATCGTTATTCTTACTTGAGGCAATTCCACCAAAAAGAAAACAAAGTAGTAATCCTCCCTCTTTCAGCTCCTTCCTTCTCTTCCTTCCTCCTCCCTCCTTCCACCTTTCGCCTCCCCTCTCACGTTTCCTTTCCCTCTCCCTCTCCCTCTTCCTTTCCCTCTTCCTTTCCCTCTCCCTTTTCCTCTCCCTCTCCCTTTCCCTCTCCCTTTCCCGCTCCGCCACTCCCTCTCACTCCCAACTCCTCCTTAAGCTCACTCCTCCTCCCACTCTAAGCCCTTCCTCTGCCCCTCCCACTTCCCTCCTCCTCCTCCTCCTCCTTAAACTCCCCCTCCCTCCTTCGCTCCCTTATTCCCTTCCCTCACTTTCCCACCCCCCTTTTTCTGGGCCCCTCTCCCTTCCCCCTTCCTTTCCCCTTACCAATATCCCTTTTTCTTTAAGCCTCCTTCCCATCCCTTTCTCCCTCTCCCCTCTTTCTTCTCTCCCTGCCTTCCCCTCCTGCCTGTGCTTAAACTGACAGTTTAACTAGTCTATATAGTGTACTTGCCTCGATCAACAACAACAACAATAATAATAATAATATCAATAATAATAATAATAGTAATGATAATAATAATAATGATAATAATAATAATAATAATAATAATAATAATAATAATAGTAACAATAACAACAATAGTAATGACAACAATAATGATAATAATGAGTTACAATAGGATTTTCATAGTCGCGCGTTTGTGTGTCTTTCTTTAATATTTATCTCGTCAGTTATTACCTCATTTTATACCAGAATGAACTGACTTTCAATCTGCAGTTACATGGTATATAATTCAAATACTTGAAGTTTGCGGTCAATAGAGATATTTTTTCAGGCGTAAATTGTCGGCGTGACGCGCGATCGGACACTTGGGCGAAACCCAAGCAGGTATAGAAGTTAGAATGTTGTTTTTGTCGTTATCACTTTCTCTTCCCCCTCGCCTGTCTCCTCTTCCTCCTTTCTTCTTTCTCCTTCCTCCTCTTCCTCTTCCTCCTCCCCTCCTCCTCCTCCTCCTCCTCTCCCTCCTCCTCCCCCTCCTCCCCCGCCCGCCCCACACCTGCCGCCTGATCTCGCCGCATCGCTTCCCGACCGATGATTCATGAAAGCGAAAAATATTTACCGAATCGAAGGGCGGGTGAAGGTGCGAACACGTGCTTTTGCGTCTTCTCTCTCTCTCTCTCTCTCTCTCTCTCTCTCTCTCTCTCTCTCTCTCTCTCTCTCTCTCTCTCTCTTTCTCTCTTCTCTCTCTCTTTCTTTCTTTCTCTCTTCTCTCTCTCTCTCTCTCTCTCTCTCTCTCGCGCTTCTCCTCTGTCTCTGTCCTGTTTCTGTCTCTGTCTCTGTCTCTCTCTTCTCTGTCTCTGTCTCTGTCTGTCTCTCTCTCTCTCTCTCTCTCTCTCTCTCTCTCTCTCTCTCTCACTCTCTCTCTCTCTCTCTCTCTCGCGCGCGCTTTCTCTCTCTGTCTCTGTTCTGTCTCTGTCTCTCTCGTCTCTCTCTCTTCTCGTCTCTGCTCTTCTCTCTCTCTCTTCTCGTCTCTTCTCTTCTCTCTCTATCTATCTTCTATTCTCTGTCTCTCTCGTGTCTCTCTCTGTCTGTCTTTCTTTCGTCTCCTCTCTCTCTCTCTCCTCTCTCTCTCTCTCTCTCTCTCTCTCTCTCTCTCTCTCTCTCTCTCTCTCTCTCTCTCTATCTATCTATCTATCTCTCTCTCTCCTTCTGACTCTCTCCTAGCTTCCCCCTTCCCTCCTTCCCTCTCTCCCCATACTCTCCCAATTCGTTCCCTCTCCCCCATTCTCATTTTCCTCCCTTTCTCTCATATCCCTCCTCTCTCTCCATTTTCCTCCCTCTCTCTCGCCTCTCTTTCCTCCTAGTCTCCCCTTTCCCTCCTACGTGTAGGAATGTATTCTTAGCTCACGAGATTAAACAGTACACCGAGACGTCAGTACTTCGCGACACAGTGACTTGGCAACAACGCTCCATCTTCCTCCCTCCCCTCCCCTGCCCTCCCCCGCCTCAAAAAAGAAAAAGAAAAAAAAGAAGAAAAGAGACCCGGCACGTAAAAAGACATCTCCAGAGTACAGCCGAGTAAAAATATCAAGGGAGCGGAGTTTAACGGCGGGAGGCACGTGTGTCGGAGCTGTGCCTCGCCCCAGGCTGTCACCGTACTGTTGTCGCTCATTATGATGTGAAGATTGTCTGTTGCGCGCACTTGGGCTCGGCTGGCCGGGCGTTGCAAGTGACCCGGGTCGCGCTCTATTCAGATGTTTGTCTGTCTGTCTGGTTGTCTATCGCTACCGATCTGCGAATTCTCTTCTCTGCCTCTCTCTCTCTCTCTCTCTCTCTCTCTCTCTCTCTCTCTCTCTCTCTCTCTCTCTCTCTCTCTCTCTCTCTCTCTCTCTCTCTCTCTATCAGTCTGTCTATTTATTTATCCCTCTATTTACCTTTATCTGCATTTTTATATCTTTATATCTCACTTTATATCTCAATATATATATTACTTCATTAAAAAACAATCCTTTCTTTCCCTTTGTTATGTGCTATTTTCACAGCAGTTGGCAGGTCAAACTACGTCGGACGCATCGTTGACATTTCGTACATTAATCTCTTTTTATTGTTTTTGTTTTCTTTTGTTTTATGCTTTGGCAGAATTTGCACTGTCCAGCCGTTGAATAACTGGGATGTTGCTGTAACGTTCACGCCAAAGGAACTAGCATATTCGCGCCTCGGGATGCTAAGAGATCCTA
>NC_051422.1:34080415-34082483 GCF_015228065.2 Penaeus monodon | reverse complement strand
TATATATATATATATATAGATGAATATAGACATACATACAGATATATATAATATATTACTATAAAAAAAAATTATAAAGAATTATAAAACATTTTTAATATAATATAAAAAGTATATATATTATGATATATAATATATATATATAATAATATATATATATAGATATATATAATTTAATATAATAAGATATATATAATATTATAAGTATATACTATATATATATATATATATTATATATATTATATATATATATATAGTATATATATATAAAATATATATATAGATATCTATATATATATACATATTATATATATTTTATATATATATATTACTTATATATAATTATATCTATATATATATATATATTATATATATATTAATATATATATATTATATATATTATATATAATATATATATATATATATCTATGTAATATATATATAATCATCAATATATGTAATTATATATATATATATATGTAATATATATATATAATATCATATATATGTAATATATATATATATCATATATATGTAATATATATATATATTATATTATATAATTATAATATATATATATTTTATTATTATATATATATATTACATATATATATATATCAATCAATCAATAACGGTATGCTCATGCTTGAGCAGCCGTGGGACCTCTCCACCATCCTTCGCCACTAAACTCGATCTTACGCTTTTCTTTCCACTTATACCATCGACAGCCCGCAAATATCTTTGATATTGTCGCTCAGTCTTGTCTTCGTTTGCCTCTTCCTCTGTTTCCTATCACCATCCCTGTCAGCAAGTTTTTTTCTCATACTTTTACTTCCATTAACCTGAACCTATAAACTTTAAGTTCCTCCTGTTCAGATGTCCAACAGTCGGTCCTTCTACATTATTTTCTCAGCACTTCATCATCGTCTTCTTCTCTGTCCAGCTAATACGCAGTACTCGTCTGTAACACCACATTTCAAACTATTGATCTTTTTCTTGTCTATCCTACTTCAAACACCCAACACTCCAGAACCATATGATGCAATTGGAAAACTAATGAAGTTCGAATAACTCAGCTTGTCCGTAAGGTAATGCTTCGGTCTTTACAGATTTTATTGAGAGCAATTGTGGCGTTTTATATACATATATAATATATTATATTTATATATATATATATATCTCTATATATATATATATATATATATATATAAATTACATATATATATATATATAGATATATAGATATGAAGTTCCCCCCCCCCCTTTTTGTGTTGGGGGCAAGGAACTTCACCTTGAATTGCCTACTAGCCACTGGTGGCCAAGCCGCCTAAGTCAGTGCTGGTCCCAAGCCCGGATAAAATAGAGAATGATTATCTAAAAGTAACACCGGCAACTCCTCCGTGGAAAGGAACTGTGCCCTACCCCTTCTCACTCCAAGAGCATCACACATGAAAACTATACAAATTAAGTATGCTGTGACCATGGCGGCTCAGACATGAACCTACCGTTAAAAGAAGAAGATAAATATTATATATATATTATATATATGGGAACAACGCAGCGGTCGGTGACTCGAACCATCGAATTCAGATTGCCAATCGTGACCGTCTTGAGTCCCGACCCTCTAACCATTTCGGCCACCGCGGCTAGAACGATCATGAGCTTCCATGATTTTTTCTTAGCAAATTAGAGCGGTGGTTTGCCATTGTCTTCCGCCCGGCACTGACTTGAGCTGGCTTGGCCACCCAGTGGCTAGGCAGGCAATCGAGGAGAAGTTCCTTGCCCAAGGGAAACAACACGCCGGCCGGTGACTCGAACCCTCGAACGCTATTATGTTTATCCAGGAATAAATATTTTATAATCCAATTTTCAATGTCTATCGGTGTCAGACAACTTCTTCTTCAAGTGCCTTGTCCTTTTCAGGGCATTGGCGATAATGGTTTTCCATCCTGTTCTGTCTGTTGACAACTTAAGCAGTTCTAAGTATTCGTTACTGGACATTCAACCATGATTTTTCTGTCAGAAAAATCATGTATTGTGTGTGTGTGTGTGTGTGTGTGTGTGTGTG
>NC_051422.1:34076259-34078759 GCF_015228065.2 Penaeus monodon | reverse complement strand
TTGTAGAAATCATTCTCTATTTTATCGGCTTGGGACAGCATGACTTAGGCTGCTGGCCCACCAGTGGCTAGGGAGGCAATCAAGGTGAAGTTCCTTGGCCCAAGAACTTATAATCTATATATATAGTTTAAAAAATATTTTTTAAATATTATATATGTTAATATATAGATATATATAATATATAATATATATAATATATATATATATATATATATATATATATATATATGTATATAAAAGCGCCACAATTGCTCTAATAACCTCTGGACAGGAAAGACCGAAGCATTACCTTTAAGGAACAAAGCTGAGGTTATGAACTCAGTAGTTTTCCCAATTGCATCATATGGTTCTGAGTGTGGGTGTTGAAGTAGATAGACAAGAAAAGATCAATAGTTTTGAATTGGTGTTACAGACGAGTACTGGCGAGTAGTGAAGAGAGAAGACGAATGATGAAGGCTGAGAAAATAAATTGAGAGGACCGAATGTTGGACATCTGAACAAGGAGAAAGTAAAGTATTTGGTCATGTAATGAGAAAGTAAAAGTATTGAGAAAAACTGCTGACAGGGATGGTGATGGAAACAGAGGAAGAGGCAAACCGAAGACAAGGAACTGAGCGACAATATCAAAGATATGCGGGCTTGTCGATGATATTAAGTGAAGAAAAAGCGTTAAAGAGCGAGTTTAGTGGCGAAGGATGGTGGAGGAGGTCACGGCCTGCTCAAGCATGAGCTCATACCGTTATTGATGATGATATATATTATATATGTAATATATATAATAAATTATATAATATATATATATAGATATATATATATATATATAATATATATATATATATAGATAATATAATATATATATAAAGTATATAGATATATATGATATATATTATATATTACATATATTTTGATATCTTAATCTATATATATTACATATATATGATATATGTATATATGGTAACAACTAGATGATTATATTATATGATTACATATAATGATATTATATATATATATTACATATAGGATATATATTATTATTACATATATATTGAGAGAGAGAGATGATATGATAGAATATAGATAGAGATATATATATATGATATATATATAATATGATTATATGATAGAGAGATAATATATATAGATGATAAAGAGAGATATATAGATGAGAATATAGAGAAGAGATATATATATATAGATAGATATTACAAGTATAGATGACTTACATACTATAGATGATTAGAGAATATATATATAGATAGAATAGAATAGAGATAGATATATATAATATGGAATTCATCTTGAGGAGATATAGAGAATAGAGAGATATAATATTATATATATATAATATATGTATTATATAATATGGAATAATAGAGAAGAATAATATGGATATATATAGATATATACCGATATATATACTATATATATATATATACATCTATATATGTAATAGATAATATATATTATATATATATATAATATATATAATATGAGCGATATAAGATATATAGATGATAGGATCGATATAGATATGAGATAGCCAGATGTATATCTATATGACAGATATAGTAGATAAGAGATATATATATATATATAGATTATATATATAGATATATATATATATACAATATATTATAGATAATATATTATATATATATACCATCATAGTATATATATAATAGTATATCATATAGATATATAATAGATATATAGATATATATATATGTATATATGTATTATAGTATTACATATATATATAATATCTGACAGAATATAGATATATAAGATATGACTATATATATATAGAGATCGATATTCTAGTAGGATATATATTATTATATATTATAATGTGTATATATAGATCGATATAGTAGATATATATATTTATATATGTCTGATGTATGTAGATATATAGATATTATAATATATATATATCATATATATATATATAATAATACTATAGATATAATATGATATAGTATGTATAATATGTAATATCTGTATATAGTATGTCTTAATATGTATATATATGTCTAATATGTATATATATATATATATATATATATATATATATATATATATATATAGGTATATATTATACATATATATAAATATATATCATCATCAATTTATGGTTGTCATGTTTGACGCAGAGTGGACCTCTCCACCATCCTTGCACTCAACTCATATTGCGCTTTTCATTTTCCACTTGTACCATCGACAACCGCAAATATCTTTGATGTCGCTCAGTCTTGTTCTTCGGTTTGCCTCTTCCTCTGTTTCCTATCACCATCCCTGTCAGCAAGTTTTTCTAATACTTTTACTCTACAGTCACAGACAATAAAACTTTATTTCCTTTTGTTCAAGATGCAACAGCCGGTCATTACAAAATTTATGTGTATATCATACACATTATATATATATATAATAGTATAAAATATACTATAGATATAGAGCTAATTTATATATATATATCGTATATATATATTATATATGTATC
>NC_051422.1:34068759-34071259 GCF_015228065.2 Penaeus monodon | reverse complement strand
TTGTGTCCCTGCTTGAATAAATACGATTCACCCAATTTCACCAAAAAACTGCAAAGTTGTCTTCTTTTTGCTATGTAACAATATTGGCACACTATTCATACTCTTACATGCTATGGAAATATTAATTGAGCTTTCATTGAAAAAGAAAGAAAGAAAGAAAAAATCACTCTTACACATACATTCTCATACTGGAGGAGGAGGAGGAGGAGGAGGAGGAGGAGGAGGAGGAAAAGGAGGAGGAGGGAAAAAGGAGGAGGAGGGAAAAAGGAGGAGGAGGGAAAGAGGAGGAGGAAGAAGAAGAAGAAGAAGAAGAAGAAGAAGAAGAAGAAGAAGAAGAAGAAGAAGAAGAAGAAGAAGAAGAAGAAGAAGAAGAAGAAGAAGAAGTGGAAGTGGAAGTGGAAGTGGAAGTGGAAGAGAAAGAGAAAGAGGAAGAGGAGGAAGAAGTGGAAGTGGAAGTGGAAGAGAAAGAGGAAGAGGAGGAGGAAGTGGAAGAGGAAGAGGAAGAGAATAGACACACACACTATCTATTCATTTTCAGAGATATCTGCTTTTTACAAACTCATTTCCAAAGTTGAAGCAGACTGGACGTATATTATCACAAATGCAAAAGGAATTGGCACGACATTTTGCCTGTCTGCAGCAATTTTTTTCAACGTCAACAATGAACACATTAGGACCTTATTTTATCATTCAGCAAACTACTTTTTAACTTGCATATAAAATCTGATGCTCAGTGAAAACTTTTTGTATTGGAGTAGACACAGCACAAGTGCCCTTTCTGAACACCTTTAATTCTCATCTCAACAGCATAAAGAAGTTGCAACAAGTAGTATCAAGAACAGTTGGTAAAAGTAATCATTACCACACTATTTCCAGGCTCTTCTTGGCATTCATCACAAACCTCACATACCTTGGTTGTTATAACAATTTGTCAAGTAAGTCAAAAGTCATACATGCGCATTTAAATTGGTTTAGTCTTGACATTTTTATGACTCATTAAAACTAATATTAAAGCCTTAATTTACCCTTTTCTATGAATTCTGAAACTAGTTTCCCATATACACATAATGTCTGATGTCAGTGACTTAGTAGGCATTTTCAGTTGAAAGCACACTATCAAATACAAATATAAATACAAGTTGTATAGACATTCTGATATTGCAAAAATCTTTAACAACAAGAGAAAAAAAAAATCTTAATTGCTAAATACAGTAACTAGCAATTAGGGAAAGACATATCCACATATACAAATTACACTTGATTTCCATTCTACGGTATTCAACATATAGAAATGACACTTTTATCACCACAAGAAAGACTATATTCCATTCTTCACTCTTGAACTAACTCCAGTATAATGTTCTAACCTTTTTTTTTTGTCCAAAAAATAAAGAATGTCAAGGTCATATAGAGATGCAGATGCACCTACCTTTGTCTTTTAAGCTTTCATGTGACAGTATCAGCTGCAGTTAATTTGAAACAATGAACTGGTGAAAGTGAGGTGTTTCAATACTGCTAAAATCTAAAGAGTACTTGAGTTTGAGCTTGATATCACAAGGAGGAAGAGCAGAGAAGCCTCAGCATCAATTTGATATTTCTCGGGAAATGATTCTTTTCAACATGAGCTTCCCTCTGTCCTCATTAGTGTTGTGCTGTCAAGGGGAACTTGAGTGAAATAACAGATTTTCCAAATAGCATGACTCTTGAACAACATTTTGCATATAACAGAACACAAGTCATCTAATTTCACCTTTCCTATAGGTGACATGACATCTGGATCATTTATATGCTAATATTCATGGTCCTATTAAAGTTTTAACATTTTTGGAGCTTTTCATATATCAAGCAGAAAAAAAAAAAAAATATAACCAATATTTCTGTTCCCATTTCTTAGTCCTTGGTACAATTGCCAGTGCACATAAGTAGCTGAAATCCATTCCATTACTAAAAAACAGTAAACAGATAGAAAAGAACAGGTGGAAAAAACCTAACATTACCTTAGCAGTTGAACAGTAAATTTAATGTCTTATTTTAATCTCATGATTATCATGGAATAGCTGGGACTTCACCCCTTAGAAAATTACCACTCCAAAACAATGGAGAAAAAAAAATCTTACAAGGAGCATTTCATGTGCCATCTGAGAAATCAGAATCCACATATCCATTTTTCCTTCAAAATATTGCATTATAAGGTTATCCACATCAGCGAATAGACAGTCATGAGTGCATGGCAGAGCCAGGATACACATGTTGCCTGTGCCTCCTCCCAGCGCTTTTTTCGAAGTTCTACTAGCTCATGGGGGTAGTGGTAATTCTTGCCTCCAGTCCTGTAAAAAAAGAAAAAAGTGTTACTTGATTTTAAAGTAAGAGGAGGAGGAGGAGGATTTGTTTATTTATTATTTTTTTTTTTTTCTTACTTAATTTCAAAGTGAAATGAAAGAATGATAACTAGAACAAAAATTTTAATATATATATATTCCCAGGATGCGGCGGATGCTTC
>NC_051422.1:34058759-34061259 GCF_015228065.2 Penaeus monodon | reverse complement strand
ATAAAGAAAACATTGCAGAAGAAGAAGATGATGAAGAATAACATATGGAGGAGGAAGAAGATGCAGATATGGAGGAGAAGGAAGAAAATTATGAAGAATTACATATTGAGAAGGAAGTAGATGAAGAAGGGAAGGAGGAGGAACACGATGAACACTGGGAGGATGAGTAAAAAGAAGGACAAATATGAAGAGGAAAAGGTAGAGGAAAGTGAGACAGTGCAAAAAGAAAAGAAAAAGATTTTGTTAAAATGTGGCTCAGTTGGGGGATAAAAAAGATAAAAAAGTCAGCAACTGAGAAGGGAAAAAGAAGAAGAGAAAGATGAAAACAAAGATGATGACCCTGCCACACAAACTTACTTTATTGTAGATGCAGTCAATGGAAGGATCCACACCAAACATGTCCTTAACAGCTGCAAATAGGGCCTCTCTTGTGTACGTCTGCACATCATCGGGATAAATTTTGTGCTGCCCCAATACAGCTACGTAGTCATACTGTGTCACCCATTCCAGGCCTAGAAGAGTTCAAGGGAGTTCAAAAAGAAAAAGAACCAGACGTCTGCTTGAAACTAGCACCTGATGGCCTACTTTCTTAGCTGATTGTGAGGATGGAATTTCTTGCAGGCGAGCCCTTTGGGGCCCATGCCTTCAATCAGCCTAAAATAGCTGTGATTTTATGTTCTCAATAAAATCAGCAGTGGCTTGTTACTTTTACCTTATGAATTAATCATTAACCATATTGTTGCTTTACTTTCTCCATTTGTTATTGTAATATTGCTAAGGATGTCTGAACCAAGTTTATTGTGACAACTGTAAAAATAGTATGTATATATAGTGAAAGAGATGTATTTGATGCATTATGATTACATTGATGTCAGAAATACATCAGCAAGATCTTAATTTTACAATAGTTGCTACTGTGACTCTGGATAATCTGAAGCTGCTCTAGTCAGTGTTCATATTCCCGTTCATTGCAATGCAACCAGCATCTATTATTTTTTATTTGTCACAACTTTAGGGATCACTTTTGCTGCCTCCTTGTCTGGTAGATGTCCTGATTCATGTACATGCATGAAACTGGCTTTGGAAGTTCTCTGGTGACAGACCTCACCTTGATGTTCTTTAAGCAGATTTATCATACCTACTGCTGTGCATTTAGTATGCACTCCTGTCAAGGTTATTAGCAGTGACTTCCTATCTTGCACCAAATTAACTACCTTTTGCTGGGTTACAATGGTGACAAAACATGTTACACTACAAGTAGTATGAAGAATTTAGGTCTAGGGTCAAAGCTTGCTTTTGAGAATGGGTAACAACAGATCAAAGATGTCAGGCAAATCATCAACTCGTGTCTGATATACAATTTTGTTTCATAATCTTGCTGATGCAATATGTCTGATGACAATATAAATGAAACACATTAGATATACCTTTTGTATGGTGAAGTTAGTAATTTTCACACTATAACCCACAAATGGCACACATTTCACCGGTAAGATGGCCAGAACATGGACAGTAGTCGGCTATCTCATATATGAGACACGTGTTCTCAATTTATGCTCTGATTGGTTTGTTTGTTGCACATCCCTAATGCATTGGTCCCTGGCAATGGCCAATCTCTGTTATAGCTACCACACAGAAATAGGGTGTTTTTCACATAAATATGTGAGTAGATCATCTAGAACTAATTTAAAATATTTCCTCTATTTCTCAAGTTCTGCCATTGCAAGTTTCCATCACAGTGTGCAGGTACACAATCAATTAAGCATGATAGCACAGGGTTAGGTGTATATATATATATATGTGTATACACAACCAACCCTCTACTATGACTTGTTTAGCTATCTTGAATTACCAATATCATACACAACTCAGTAAGACCCCTCTACTAAAATGCACTTAATTACATTATTGCACACATAGGTTGCTTTGTGCATCTCGCTTTATGCCAAGTGGTTATATTATCTACTGTCATTGTCATGGCATTGGTTGTAGCACTGGTTCTTGATCCATGAGTGTGATCAGCAAAGGATTCGTGAGTGAGAAAAATAACTATAGACAAAAGAACACCCCACAATCTCCCAGCACAATGTGTCAATATCTTCAAGAGAATTAAAAAAGAAAAAGAACTTGACTTATGCTTAGAAACTAAAAACATATTAGCAGTCTCAGGGATCTGACTACTTGCCTTCTTGGCAGATCTTTGAGGATGAATGTCCTTATAAGCGAGGTATAATTAGGAAGCCCTTATGATATTATCAATCATCTCATTTCAGCATTTTGCTGTCTTATGCTCAAAATTGAACTGGCATTTAATTTATTCTTTTGTAATGTCCATTTGTTACTGAAATACTGACAATGATGTCTGAATATAGTCAACTTTAACAAAGGTATGGAAAAGAATTAACAACACAGTACAAGAGAAGTATCCATTATCATCAGAAACACACGTGTCAGCAAGATTTTAAAACATATTTGCATACCAGACATGAGCTGAAGATTC
>NC_051422.1:34039675-34057175 GCF_015228065.2 Penaeus monodon | reverse complement strand
GCAGTGGCGGTGGTTCATCTTCGCTGTCATTGAGTCTAATTAATGTTGTTGTTAGATCTGTATTCTTTTTGTATAGGTTGGAACAATATTGATTCCATCTATCTTTGACTTCTTTTCCATCACATAAAATATAAAACAAGTCCATCTTCAGTTTTGATAGTGCCCATTGAAGGTTTAAATTTTCGTGTGATGTTTTGTACTCCTTAGTAGAGTTCTTTAGTTGTCTTATTGATAGAACAGTTTTCAATTCTCTGGCAGTGTTCATTTAAATATTTTTCCTTATCTTGTCGCAATAATCTTTTAATTTTTTTATTTTGTTTTTTGTAAATTACTTCTTCAACTGGATTATTGATACCCTTTGATTTAGGCATCTTCTTGTTTCAGTTTCACTTAGTGTTTTTTCAGATATCCAGGGGGAATTTGTCTTTTCTTTTGGTGATAGTTTCTTAAGCAGTGCTCAGCAAGAGTTCTTTTCCTTCTTCCCACAACTCATTTGGAGTTTTATCATCTTCACATTGATTGAGTACTTCAAATTTGTTTGACACTGTAATTCTGTAATTGTTATCAAGAGTTTTTGTAGTCGTGCTTTAGAGGTGGTGTTGGACGCTCCATCTTTTGAGTCTTATTTGAAAGTCGATAGTTAGTAGTTGGTGGTCACTGTTGCAGTCGGCACCAGGTCTTGTCTTGGCATTTTTTATGCAACTTTTCCATTTTTGGTTCAGCACAATGTAGTCAATTGGTTGCTGTGTTCTTCTGTCTGTTGAAAACCACGTGTACAAGTGTCTTGGGTGGTGTTGGAACAATGTATTGGCTATAACTAGATTATTTGTACTACAGAATTCAATAAAATCTTTACCTCTTTCATTTATATCTCCAAGGCTGAATTTTCCACAGGTGTCATTTTTTAGATAATTTTTTCCAACTTTGGTGTTGAGGTCTCAATAAATGATCGCATTTTAAAAGTCAGAATACAAGCAAAACCTCATAACATTAGTATTATACAATGCTATGCACCAACCAACATTGCAAGTGATGAGAAATGGAAAATTTTTATAACACTCTCCAAGATACTTTAGACACAATCCCTAACAAAGATGTAAAAGTAATCATGAGAGACAATAAACTGCACCCTGGGGTTCCTTGAACAAGGATAGCACCCTATTAGCTCCCTATACTAGGTTGCGGTGAAACTGTTGGCAGCAGGGCAGTGGATATCTGGTGAAAACACCTTCAGTTCTACTGGTTACTGGTTTCACCAAATAATATGTCTGGCGTATTACAGAGTAACTGTTTTTAAAAGCGGCAGAGATAGTTCCTCCTAGTTAGTTGGAGACTGCGAGTTGAGAGGAGCCTGGGGGATTCCACTCAACTTTTCTTTTCTCCTGACAAACCTCTACACCAATGATTAATACCCTTTGCATAGTCCACTGATTCTCCGACCTGACCACTCCCTGCCCCATATTACTGCGTTGCCTCTCCTCTCTCTTTTATACTCCCTCCTCTCCCTTACCTCTTCAGACCTGAAGATGGAATCCAGGTGGATTTTGAAACTGTAGTCTCATTTTCAATAAATCTGGTTTATGCATTGTGGGTTTTTTCTACCAAATAGACATACAAAATTAGACATACATACATACATATATATATATATATATATATATATATATATATATAATATATATATATATATATATATATATATATGTATGTATACATATAAATACAATTTTTTTTTTTTTTTTTAACGTTTAGGTTTATGTTTGAGCCGCCGTGGGTCACCCTGATATTTATTGTAGTTTTCATGTTGCGATGCTTTTTGAGTGAGTACGTGGTGGGGTTCCCAGTTCCTTTCCATGGAGAGTGCCGGTGTTACCTTTTAGGTAATCATTCTTTTATTTTATCCAGGCTTGGGACGGGGACTGCGTGGGCTGGTTTTGCCCACCCAGTGGCTAAGTAGGCAATCGATTCATTCATCAAAACGCAGATGTCCTAGGAGAAGTCTCCCCTGCATCACAAGTCACTTTCCTCACCTTCTCATTCCCTGCTCATCATTATCTCGCAACCCTTGAGGGACTTTGAGGCGGTGGAGGACGATTTAAGTCATCATCATCCGAGTCCTTGACCTCGTTCTCGTTGTCGCTGTCCCGAGTCTTCGTCCTTGACCTCGTCCCCCAGGTCCGAGTATTTGAAATCCGAATTTTCGTCCTCTGATTTCCCCAAACCCCCACCCATGAGCTTTCCATACCTCGACCTCCGAATCCGAAACCAAATCATCCCAGTCCTCGACCTCAAAACCCTCATAATCCCAGTCCTCGACCCTTTAAAACCCCTCATAATCTGAGCCCCGACCTGTTCTCGTTTTCGCTGTCCGAGTCTTCGTCCTCGACTCGTCCTCCGGGTCCGAGTAATCGAAATCCGAATTTTCGTCCTCCGAATTATCATTTGTTTTCTTCTCTGTCCAGTAATATGTAGTACTCGTCTGTAACACCACATTTCAAAACTATTGATCTTTTTTCTTGTCTATCTTTTTCAGTACCCAACACTCAGAACCATATGACGCAATTGGGAAAACTAATGAGTTCAATAACCCAGCTTTGTCCGTAAGGTAATGCTTCGTTTTTTTCAGATGTTATTGAGAGCAATTGTGGCGTTTTTTTCAAAGGTAATTTCTTTTTATCTCCTTAATCACATTGTATTAGTTAAAACAGCTCCCAAAATAAGGGAATCTTTCACATTTTCCCCAACCTTCCTTGATTGTAACTTTTTATCTTGTTTATTGCCGCAACCCCGGCATAGGGAGCTAAAGGGTGCTATCCTTGTTCAAAGGGAAAACCCCGGGGGCAGTTTTTTTGTCTTACCCCGGACAAATATTAATTTTTAATATATATATATATATATATATATATATATATAATATTATATATATATTATAATATATTTTTATATATTATATTTATATATTATATATATTATTTTAAAATATATAAAATTTAAAATTTTTAAAATTTTTATTTGATTATTTGTATTATTTTAAATTTTATATATTATAAATATTAAAAATATATAATTATTAAAATAATGTATAATAAATAAAAAAATAAATAAATAAATTATTTAAATATTAAAATAAAATATATATATATATATTATTATATTATATATTATATATTTTTATTAATTTATATTATATATTTTATAAAATAAAATATATATATAAATATATTATATTATAAATATATATATATAAATTATATTATATAATAAAAAATATTATTAATTTTTATTTTATATATATATATATTATATTATTATATTTAATAATATATATTTTATATATATAAAATTTTTTATAATATATATTTTTATATTATATTTTTATATATATATATAATTTTTATATTATTTTAATAATATATATTTATATATATATAATTTTTATAATAATATATATAATATTTTAAATATATATATAATATATATTATATATATATATTATTTTATATTATTTATTATAAATATTCTTTATATATATTTATATATATTTATATATTTATATATTTATTATATATATATTTTGTTACGCTGACCGCCTCGTCTCTCTGCCACCAACACAAGGCAGGCTAGGCAGACGGCGTGCTATCCACAGGGTCGTGAACACTGAACAGCTCAAAGAGGCACCGAGCACCACAGCGTCCCAGAACACCACGAGGGGAAACGCCATGTGGCGAGGCAGGGCACGAAATAAACACAAAATGACAGTCTTTCCTTTATTTACACAAGTTATTTACCATACACTTTTCTATAGGCACAATACAGGGGGGAAACCAGCATGTCACACTGCACGATACAGCTTATAACAGGCCAACACAAAGTATATTAGGTCACAAGGGCACACACGAGGTCATCACAGGAGCAGCACCCAACTGCCTTTCTTGGCTTGTTCCTCCGCTCCTCCGCTCACAGCCAGTTGCGTCATGTTTGCCCTAGCAGAATACAAGTAGTCATCCAGTGAGAGAAACCTGCAAATCATCCAAGCTGCCAGGAGCAAAGCTCAGCAAACTGCCAGACGCTGTGTCAAGTACTAGACAGAGCTCGGCAAAACCATCCAGACAGCAGCAATTACAGGGAACATCAGAGGGATGTACAATGGCATCAAAACAGCAATGGGACCAGTGCAGAAAGACGGCCCCCCTTCAAATCTTCCACTGGGAAGTCATCACTCCAGGCAGAATTTTTGTGACGACTGCAGCCCTCTATGCCAATGAATGCCTGCCCGTCATGGGGAGCTGGACACTGAAAACCCACCATTTAGGGAAATCGTTAAGGCCATTGACAGCTTGGCCTCAGAGAAATCCCCAGACAGTGATCAAGCACTGCTAGACTACCCTAATGCTTCCATTGTACAAAGCCCTCTGGTAGTGCTGGAAAGAAGGGGCCATACCACAGGACATGAGTGACGCTAAGATCGTTACCCTCCACAAGAACAAGGGTGAGGGGAGCGACTGCAACAACTACAGAGGCATCTCGCTACTGAACTTCATGGGCAAAGTCTTTGTCGGGTCATCTTGGTCCCGCAGAAACCTGCCAAAAATATCTACCCAATGTCGCAGTGCGGCTTCCAAGCTGAATGATCAACGTAGAATGGTCTTCTCCCTCCGCCACTCTAGGAAAAGTGCAAAGAACAGCAGATGCCCCTGTACATCACTCTCATTGATCTCATCAAGACATTTGACCTCATCAGCAGAGAGGGCCTCTTTAGAATCCTGCCCAAGATTGGCTGCCATCCAAGCTGCAGAGCGTGATTGAGTCCTTCCACAGCGACATGTAGGGACTGGCAGTTCAACAGCAGCATTTCTGAGCCCTTCAACATCTGTAGCGGGGTCAAACAGGTCCTTGTTTCCACTCTCTTCAGGATCTTTGCTCTGCTTCTAAAGCCGCTTTCAGCACATCAAAAGAAGGGATGTACCTGCGTTCAAGATCAGATGGTGGATTGTTCAATCTTGCCCCCCTTTTAGAGCCAGGACCAAAATACGCAAATCCCTTATCAGAGACATGCTATTAACTGCAGTGCAGCAATGCGACCCACCCAGCACAAACTATAGTCACTGAGGGATAGTTCTCCAGGCCTGGGACAAGGACTGAAGCACCACCAGTCATCACCATCGACAACTAGAGCTCGATGCGGTTCATCATTTCACCTACCTTGGCTCCACCATTGACAAGAGAATCAGGAAGGCAGCACAACCATTGCGTCCTCACAACACGTGTCTGGACCAACCCAAGCTGACAGTGAAGACCAGGATGGTAGGGGACAATGCCTGGTCATCAGCACACTGCAATACGGCAATGGGGACATGGACCACTAAGCCAGGCAAGATAGGCGTCTGAACACCTTCCAATGAGAACATCCGCCGCATCCTGGGAATAAAATATATATTAAAATTTTTTGCTATTTTATCATTCTTCTTTTCACTTTGAAATTAAGTAAAGAAAAAAAAAAAATAAATAAACAAATCCTCTCCTCCTCCTCTTACTTTAAAATCAAGTAACACTTTTTTCTTTTTTTACAGGACTGGAGGCAAGAATTACCACTACCCCATGAGCTAGTAGAATTTCGAAAAAAGCGCTGGGAGGAGGCACGGCAACATGTGTATCTGGCTCTGCCATGCACTCATGACTGTCTATTCGCTGATGTGGATAACCTTATAATGCAATATTTTAAAGGGAAAAAAATGGATATGTGGATTCTGATTTCTCAGATGGCACATGAAATGCTCCTTGTAAGATTTTTTTTTCTCCATTGTTTTGGAGTGGAAATTTTTCAAAGGGGGTGAAGCCCCAGCTATTCCATGATAATCATGAGATTAAAATAAGACATTAAATTTACTGTTAAACTGCTAAGGTAATGTTGGGTTTTTTTCCACCTGTTCTTTCTATCTGTTTACTGTTTTTTTTGTAATGGAATGGATTTCAGCTACTTATGTCACTGGCAATGTACCAAGGACTAAGAAATGGGAACAGAAATATTGGTTATATTTTTTTTTTTTTCTGCTTGATATATGAAAAGCTCCAAAAATGTTAAAACTTTAATAGGACCATGAATATTAGCAATAAAAGATCCAGATGTCATGTCACCTATAGGAAAGGTGAAATTAGATGACTTGTGTTCTGTTATATGCAAAATGTTTTTCAAGAGTCTGCTATTTGGAAATCTGTTATTTCACTCAAGTTCCCCTTGACAGCACAACAATAATGAGGACAGAGGGAAGCTCATGTTGAAAAGAATCATTTCCCGAGAAATATCAAATTGATGCTGAGGCTTCTCTGCTCTTCCTCCTTGTGATATCAAGCTCAACTCAAGTACTCTTTAGATTTTAGCAGTATTGAAACACCTCACTTTCACCAGTTCATTGTTTCAAATTAACTGCAGCTGATACTGTCACATGAAAACTTAAAAGACAAAAGGGAGGTGATCTGCATCTCTATATGACCTTGACATTCTTTATTTTTTGGACAAAAAAAAAGGTTAGAACATTATACTGGAGTTAGTTCAAGAGTTGAAAATGGAATATAGTCTTTCTTGTGGTGATAAAAGTGTCATTTCTATATGTGAATACCGTTAGAATGGAAATCAAGTGTAATTTGTATATGTGGATATGTCTTTTTCCCTAATTGCTAGTTACTGTATTTAGCAATTAAGATTTTTTTTTCTCTTGTTGTTAAAGATTTTTGCAATATCAGAATGTCTATACAACTTGTATTTATATTTGTATTTGATAGTGTGCTTTCAACTGAAAATGCCTACTAAGTCCTGACATCAGACATTATGTGTATATGGGGAAACCCAGTTTCAGAATTCATAGAAAAGGGTAAATTAAGGCTTTTAAAATTAGTTTTAATGAGTCATAAAAATGTCAAGACTAAACCAAATTTTAAAAGCGCATGTATGACTTTTGACTTACTTGACAAATTGTTATAACAACCAAGGTATGTGAGGTTTGTGATGAATGCAAGAAGAGCCTGGAAATAGTGTGGTAATGATTACTTTTACCAACTGTTCTTGATACTACTTGTTGCAACTTCTTTATGCTGTTGAGATGAGAATTAAAGGTGTTCAGAAAGGGCACTTGTGCTGTGTCTACTCCCAAAACAAAAAGTTTTCACTGAGCATCAGATTTTATATGCAAGTAAAAAGTAGTTTGCTGAATGATAAAAAAAGGTCCTAATGTGTTCATTGTTGACGTTTTAAAAAAATTGCTGCAGACAGGCAAAAAAGTCGTGCCAATTCCTTTGCATTTGTGATAATATACGTCCAGTCTGCTTCAACTTTGGAAATGAGTTTGTAAAAAGCAGATATCTCTGAAAATGAATAGATAGTGTTTTGTGTCTATTCTCTTCCTCTTCCTCTTCCACTTCCTCCTCCTCTTCCTCTTTCTCTTCCACTTCCCACTTCTTCCTCTTCCTCTTTCTCTTCCATTTCCCAAACTTCCACTTCTTCCTCCTCTTCCTCTTTTCTTTCTCTTCCACTTCCACTTCCACTTCCACTTCCACTTCTTCTTCTTCTTCTTCTCTTCTTCTTCTTTCTTCTTTTCTTCTTCTTCTTCTTCTTCTTCTTCTTCTTCTTCTTCTTCTTCTTCTTCTTCCCCCTCCTCCTCCTTCTTCTTCTTCTTCTTCTTCCTTTTCCTCCTCCTCTTTCCCTCCTCCTCCTCTTCCTCCTCCCTCCTCCTCCTCCTCCTCCTCCCTCTCCAGTATGAGAATGTATGTGTAAGAGTGATTTTTCTTTCTTTCTTTCTTTTTCAATGAAAGCTCAATTAATATTTCCATAGCATGTAAGAGTATAAATAGTGTGCCAATTTTGTTACATAGCAAAAAGAAGACAACTTTGCAGTTTTTTTTGGTGAAATTGGGTGAATCGTATTTATTCAAGCAGGGACACAATCTTTTTCCCCTAAGCAAGTTTAAGAAATGTGCTCCATAAGTTTTTGCAATTGTTAGGATCCCTTTTTTATCATTTTTCAGTTTTTAGGGGAGACCATTTTTTGCTCTGGTGCTACTATATTGTGGCCTGAAAATCTGTTCCTTAACCCTTTAACTGTGGGATCAAATTTCAAAGGCATTTGCATAATGATGAGAGAAAAATCTTCAAAAATAATGTCCATCATACAAAGTGTAAAGTTGATAATAAGATTTTGGAATCATAAGGGGTAAGACTTCTAGGGGGGCATGCACTGGGCTGATAAGAAGAGGCAAAACTGTCTCCACTTCTCCACTGTATAAGAATTTTTTCAAGACATGAGGGTAATTATGGTTTGCACAGTTAAAGTTAATAAGGATTTGGGCTGACAAATCTGCTTATAGCAGTCAAAGGGTTAATAATCCAGTGTGTTTCTTGTAGATTATCTGTAACTATCTAGGCTATGGTGAACTCAGGCTAAGCGAAGCACAACTGTTACAGAAATGCATGCTGTAGTACCCCCAAGGCAATACCTCACAAAATATATCCAGATTTTTTTGAAAGTACAGAGGCTATTTCTTCGACTTTTCTGTCATATCAAGATTCTGACATTCAAGGTAAATAAGGATGTGTATTTTGTTAAATAGTTCTGTAAATGGCTTTATACCCAAAGATGTTTCATGTTGTTATTCTTTTAATGCTGGCTGATAAGTAGAAGAAGGAAAAGCAAAGACAGTCTAAATTTAATTGAATACTGATCAAAAAAAACATTCAAACCCACGCCTTTGCTTGCTTGCCCTTTGGGCAGTCAAAAAAAATTTGAGTTTTTTTCAATATATTTTTGTAAAAAATTAGTTGAACCAAGGAAAAATGTTTAATGTGGGAAAAAAGTGTTTTAAGTCTGTAAACTGTTTTATATTCTTTTTGGGGAAATAAAAATGTCTTCTGTTTTTTTTAACTGTTTTAAATAAAAATTTACTGTCTTTTTCTTTTTGACACTGAATTGGTTTTTATTAGTTTTTTTTTTAATTCCCCCTTTTCCCAAAAAAAAAAAAAAAAAAAAAAAAAAAAAAAATCGTGGCTCTACAAATTTTCAGCCACCCCTTTAAGTTTTTGGAAAAATTTTTTTTTTTTTTTTTGTAATGCTTTCGAATTGATGTTATTATAATTATATACCCTAAATTTTTATTGACTTATAAAATAGCAGTATAAGATAAAGGATTGCTTTTTAATGACTAACATGGGAGTCATCATGGTAAAAGACAGGTAATTAACTCTAGGGGGCAGGGGCATGTATGTACTGCCCCCCCAGCAGCAGGGGGTTAATATATTGATCAAATATTGACAAAGGAAATTGGAAGCTCTGTCACATATACCTTGGTCATATTACTACTGTTAGGTGGGATTCGTAAAGGTGAAACTTGGGGGGGGGGCTTTGAACAAAAAAAAAAGGAGGGGGGTTTGGTTTTTGCCTTGACTGTCTTCAAAAAGTTGGTGTCCCATAACATCAATTTAGCCCCCAAAAAAAAATCTGGACCCTCGCTTTTTTTCATCCTTAAAAAAAAAAAAAAGATAAATAAAAAAAAAAAAAAAAAAATCATGCAGAAATTTAAATAAAAGATGAAAATCTTGTTCAAACCTTCAATATACAAGAAATTTTAATGAAACCATTTTGTTTTCAGATACCATTTAAAAATTTCGGTTTACTCAAAAAATTCAAGGGGTTCATGAATTTTGTGTTTGTCAAAAAAAAATATAGAACATCAGATAAGTCCCCGGTATTTGATTGAAATTGGTTGAAATGAAAAAAGGAAGCAGTGTAAAGCATAAAGCTTGGTTTGAGCGCAATATATATATATTTATAATTTATATTAAATATATATATATTATATAATATTATATAATTATACAACATACAATATATGATATGTGTGTATTATATTTAAAATATAAAATTTTATTATTATATATTATATATATTTATATATCATAATTAAAAACATATATAATTACATATACATATACACATATACATAAATATACATATCATAACATATAAATATTAAAAATATATATATATATATATAATAATTAAAATATAATACTATAAATATCATATATATTATAATATTACAATACATATATAATATATCCCTATATATATACATTATATTAACAAATATAACAATATATTATTATAATATAATAACAATATAAACATATATAATATTTTTTTTTTAAAAAAAAAACTTTTTTTTTTTGGTTTATATAATATTATATATTTTATTATATTTATTATAGTATATTTTATATATTTTTTAAATATATATATTAAATATTTTTAATATTGTTTTATATAATTATTAATTTTTATATTTGTATATATAATTGTATATAAATTATATATTTTATTTATATATGAAATTTATATTTTTGTTTTTTGTATATATATGTATAAAAAATTTTTAAATTTTATAATATGTATATTATGTTTTATATATATTTTTATTGTAATATTATATTTTTAAAAATTTGTATAATATTTTTATTATATATATGTATTATATTTTTTATATTTAAATTTTATATATATTTTTTAATAATTGTTATATATGTATTATATTTTTATTGTATTTTTAATTAAAATTTTGGGTTTTTTAATTTAATTTGTATATATATTTAAAATATATATATTTATATATATTTATATTTTATATATTGTTTTAATATATATGTATTTTAAATTTTATTATGTTATATTTATGTATAATTATATGTATTATTTGAAATTTTATAGTTTGTTTATGTTTATGTATTGTTTTGTATATTTATAGTATTTATATGTATATTGTTTTGTTATATTTTTATTGTATGTTATTATATGTATATTGTTATGTTATATATTGTATATATTTTTTATTTTTTGTTTTAAAATTTGTATATATGTATATGTAATATATATATATGTATATATGTATAGTAATTATATTTAAAATTTAATGTTATTATACATTATTTTAAATTTTATATATTATTATATATTATATGTATAAATATTATATTAAATTATGTATTTTTTTGTAATTTCATATATGTATTTTTTATTATATAATGAATGTATATTTTATATAAAATTTATTTTATATGTATATGTATATTATATATGTAATATATATGTATAAGTGTAAATATATTTTATGTATATAAAATTTTAATATTAATATATATATATATATTTTTTTTTTTTTTTTTTTTTTTTGGGGTGTTGGTGGTTTGTTTTGTCGGGTCTTGGATTTTTCAAACCTGTAGCTACGGGTTTTCATATTTCTACTGCACTGAAATTGGGTGGGGTAATACTCTTAACAACAAAACTAAGGTGAATTTTTATAAAATTTGGTTTTTTGCTTGTTGAAACCATTCACGGGTTTGATTTTATTTATTTATTTTTTTTTCCCCAAATTTATTTTTTCTTTGCTGACACCCCTTTAAGGTCCCTTTAAATTGTATACTGCATCCTAGAAGAGTGGCTGCCAGGGGCTCCCCAAAAATTTTCAGACACAATTAATTTAACCTTCAGAAATTGATTTTTTATAAATTCTGATATAAAAACACTCCACGCACACACGCACACGCACACGCACACGCCCGCACGCACGCACACGCCCGGACGCCCCGCACCAAGCAGCACGCACGCACGCAGCGCACGCACCAACAACACACAAACACAACAACACCAACACACACCCACACACACACCCTCTCCTCTCTCTCTCTCTCTCGCATACTAGTTCTAAAGGTTACGTTGAAGGATATAAACTTTTCACATTTCTAAATGGGGGGGGGGGTGTTGGGTATGGGTCCAGTTTTTTTCTGTCTCCAGCTAGTTTTTCCTTAAGTACAGAAAAAATTCTCAAAAGGCCAATTTTAAACTTTTATTTTGAAATTGTAATTACATCACTTATTATTTTTCTATTACTGTTATAAAAATAATGAATCACTGCCATTTGTTTATTATTTTAAATTTTTATTTTATTATTATTTTATTATTATTGTTTATTTTTCATTATATTTTTTTGTTGATTTTTTTAATTGATTCTTATATTTTCAAAATTTTTTATTTCTATCATTTAAAAAATTTTTTAGATTTCAAATTTAAAACAAACCCAGTCCTACTACACTACTATTATTATTATTTTATTATTATTATTATTATATTATTTTATTGTTTTTTATATTATTATTACTATTTTATTACTGTTTTTATATACTATTATACTACTATTCTACTACTATTATTCTTTATTACTATTATTATTATTTTTATTATTTTCCTATGAATTACTTTTATCTGGTGGGATTTTGTAATATGCAGTCTCCCCTAGGCATTGTTTTTTATGCTATCAAATTCCTTTTGTTTTAGTTGGGTTTTTTAAAAGTATTGTATTTTCCCATGATATCGAAAGAGCAGGTATTAGGGAAATTATGTAGCTTTAGTATTTTGTGGTCGAGGTGGTTTCAATCAGGTTAATGGCAATAAAATTTAAATAAGTTTTGATAATTTCTTCTTGTGGCAACAGATATTGCTACTGTTTTCAATAAGGGTAACATTGTTTTTTTTGACATTTTCCTACCTAATAAATTTATGTATTTTGTTTAAAATAAAATGGTGTAAAAACATATGTAACTACCCCTTTTCAGTCTGACATTGTTTTGATTTTAAAATTTTTTATTTTTTAAAAACCCTTTTTAAATTTTTTTATAAAAATACATTCCCAATCCCTTGCCTGTTGTTATCTCAGGGGTTAGTAGACAGGGGGCTGGGGGCCCAAAGCTGGGGGTCTCCCCCGCCTTGGGGCTTCATCACTTGACTTAACTAAGGTCTTTTCCCCCCCCACATTTTGTTTCCGTCCCTTCTCCAAACCCTTTTTTCTCCACCTCCTAAGGTGTGAGAGCCGGCTGAAAGGAGAAAAGGGTGACTTGTGCCGTCATAAAAGGGTGGGGGAGCTATGGGACAGTATTTCCCCTGTATAGTTTTCTGCCCTTTGCCCCAAGGGGGCCTTGCACAGTTATTGCATCTTTCTTTGCCGCTGGCAAAAAAAGATGCAAATATATATATATATATATAATATACCCTTCCCACCCATTTACTTTTTTTGCCTTTTAAAATTTTAATTTTTTCCACTCTAGCCCCTTTCATCGTAGTTTGGTGATTTTTTCTTTCCCACACTCTTTGGGGGGATTTATCACTACCCCCTGTGCGGACCCTAGAATGTTGCCTCTCATCAAGCCACCTTATTCTGAATTCAGACGCCCCACACATGACCTATGATGCAATCTTTTTCATGCCTTTATCTCTTATGCCCCTTTCTCCTTTTTTCATTAACTCTCTATATATATATATATATATATATAATATTATATATTATAATAATTATATATATATATATAATATATATATATTTTTTAAAATTGATATATTAAAGGTTATAAATAAAATATATATATAAAATATAAATTTTTAATATATTTATAAAAATATATTATAATAAAAATATAAAGGTAAAAATAATATATATTATATATAAAATATTTTTAAAATTTATTAAAAAAAAAAATTATTTATAAAATATATTTTAATTAAAAATTTATTTTTTAAATTTTAAATTTATAAATATATATAAAAATTTATTTTAATATATATATATTAATATAATTAAAATTTATATATATAAAATTAATATAATATAATTTTTTTTTAAAATATAAAAATTTATATAATGTGTATATAAAAAATTTTGGGGGGTTTAACAAAAAAAATTTTTTTTTTGGGTGATGAGAAGTAAAGTATTGAGAAAAAAATTTCTGACAGGGGGTGATAGGAAACAGAGGAAGAGGCAACCCAAGACAAAATGAGCGACATCAAGAATTTTCGGGGTTTTCGATGGACAAGTGGAAAGAAAAGCGCAAGATTTGGGTTAGTGGCGAAGGATGGGGGAGAGGGCCACGGCTGCTCCCAAAAAATTAGCAAACAAAAAAAAAAAAAAAAAAAAAGATAACAAAAAAAATTTAAAAAGTATATATATTATATATATTATTATTTTAAAATATAATAAAATTTGGTATATTATTTATATAAAATAAAATAATATCTATTAATAATATATAAATATAATAAAATATCTATATATATATAAAAATAATATTAATATATATAATATATTTTAATAAAAATAAACCATAAATAATAAAAATAAATAATAATATTAATTATATATAATTATAATATATATATATAATAATTTAAAAATTTAAAAATTATATTATATATCTTATATATTATATATTTTAAATTATATATATAAAATATATTTATATATTATATATATTAATATATATATATATTTATTTATTTAAATTATAATTTATAATATTAATTTATATAATATATAATATATTATATATTATATAATATTAAAATTAAAATTTTTATATTTTATATATATTAATATAAAATATATATCATATATAGAATATTATTAAAATATCATATATATGTAATTATATATATATTAAATATATATGTAATTTATAATATATCATATTATGTAAATATAATATAAAAATCATATATTTTTAATATATATTATATATTTTAAATTATATATATTACATATAATATTATCAACAATAAATAAGGGTATCCTGCTTGAGCACCCGGGGACCTCCCCCACCTTCGCACTAAACTCGATTTACGCTTTTTTTTTCCACTTATACCACGACAGCCCGCAAATTCTTTGATATTGCCTCAGTCTTGTTTTGGTTTGCCTCTTCCCCTGTTTTTCCCATCACCATCCCCGTCAGCAAGTTTTTTTTCAATATTTTACTTCCATTACATGACCAATAAAAATTTTAAATTTTTCCCCGTTCAAGATGTCCAACAGGGTCTCTACAATTTTTTTTTCTCAGCATTCTCATTCGTCTTCTTCTCTGTCCCGCTAATCGCATTTCTGTTGTAACACCACTTTTTAAAACTATTGATCTTTTTTTTTGTCTTCTACTTCAAACCCAACCCCTCAAAACCAATAGCAAATTTGGGAAATAATGGTTAATAACCCGCTTTTTCCGTAAGGTATGCTTTTTGGTCTTTTGATGTTATTGAGAGCATTGTGGCGCTTTTATATACATATATAATATATATATATATTATATATATATATAATATATATATATATATTATATATTAAAATTTCATATATATTAAAAATTTAATTATAAGATATGAAGTTTCCTTTGGGGAAGGAACTTCACCTTGATTGCCTACCTAGCCACTGGGGGCCAAGCCAGCCTAAGTCTGCTGGTCCCAAAGCCCGGATAAAAAGAGAATGATTATCAAAAAGGTAACACCGGCACTCCCCGGGGAAAAAACGGGGGCCCCACCACGTACTCATCCAAAGATCACAACATGAAACAAAATTAAGTTGCGGACCATGGGGGCTCAGACATGAACCTACCGTAAAAGAAGAAGATAAATATTTATATATATTTATATATGGGACAAGCAGCGGTGGTGCTCGAACCCCGAATTTAGATTGCCCTCGTGACCCGTCTTTAGTCCGACCCTCTAACCCTTCGGCCCACCGCGGCCTAGACATCATGAGCTTCCATGATTTTTCTTGCAAATTAGAGCGGTGGTTTTTCCATTGTCTTCCCCGGCATGACTTACTGGCTTTGGCACCCATGGCTAGGCAAACGGGAGAAATTCCCTTTCCCAAGGAAAAACACCCCGGCCGGTTACTCAACCCCCGAACGCTATTATGTTTATCCAGGAATAAATATTTTTTAAAACCAATTTTAATGTCTATCGGGGTCAGAAAACTTCTTCTTCAAGTGCCTTGTCCTTTTCAGGGCATTGGCGATAATGGTTTTCCATCCTTTCTGCGTTTACAACTTAAGCAGTTCTAATTCGTTACTGGACTTCAACCAGATTTTTCTGTCAGAAAAATCAGTATTGTGTGTGTGTGTGTGTGTGTGTGTGTGTGTGTGGTATTTTTTTGGTGTGTGTGTATTTTGTGTGTTGTGTGTGTATTTTGTGTTGTGTGTGGTATTTTGTGTGTGTGTGGTGTATTTAGTGTGTGTGTGTTATTTTTGGTGTGTTGTGTGGTGTTGTGTGTGTGTGGTGTGTTGTGTGTGTTGTATTTTTTGTTGTGTGTGTATTTTTTTGGGTGGTTGTGTGTGTGTGTGTGTTGGGTGTGTGTGTTTTGTGTTGTAGTGTGTGTGTGGTGTGTGTGGGGTGTGGTGTGTGTGGTGTGGTTATGTGTGTAGTGGTGTATGTTGTGTGGTGTGTATTGTTTTGTGTGTGGGGTGGTGTGTGTGTGTTTTTGGGGGTGTGTGTGTTGGGGGTGTGTGGTGTGTTGGGGTGTGTGTGTTTTGTGTGTGTGTTGTTTTGTGTGTGTGTGTGTGTGTGTATTTGATTGTGTGTGTGTGTGTATTGTGGGTTTGTGGTGTATTGTGTGGTGTTTGTATTGGGGTGTGGGTTTTTATTGTTGTGGTGTGTTTGTTTTTTGGTGTGTGTGTATTGTGGTGTGTGTGTGTATTGTTGTGTTGTGTGTTTGTGTTGTGTTGTGTATTGTGTGTGTGGGGTGTATTTTGTGTTTGGGGGTGTGTGGTGTGTGTTGTGTATTGTGTGGTGTGTGGGTGTGTATTGTGTTTGTGTGTGTGTGTGTGTTTGTGTGTGGTGTATTGGGGTTTGTGGGATGTGTGGTGTGTGTGTTTGGTGTGTTGTGTGTGATTGTGTGTGTGTGTTTTTTGTGTTGTGTTATTGTGTTGTGTTGTGGTATTGGTGTTTGTGTGTGTGTATTGTGTGTGTGTGTGTGTGTATTGTGTGTGGTGTGGTATTGTGGTGTGGGTGATTTTGGGGGTGGTGTGTATTTGTTGGTGTGTTGTATTTTTGTGTGTGGTTTGTGTGTGTGTGTGGTGTGTGGGTGTTGTGGTTTGTGTGTGTGGTGTTGTGTGGTGTGTTTTTGTGTGTGTTGTGTGTGTGGTAGTGGTTGTGTGTGTGTGTGACAATGGAAGCGTGCGTGTGCTCTGATAACTATAACCGAACAACTGGACTAAACATCGGTACTCACCAGATGTGGCACACCCCTTGCGCCACGGGGCCTCCCCCTGAACCACGTGCCTTGTCCACCCTCCCGCAACGCACGCCATCCACACAGACGGATAGTAGCCTATTTCGCTCCTCCCAAGAGCGGAGCTGCCCAGCACCGTTGCCCAAAAACCTTCGTTGCTGGGACTGGGCCGGTCCGTCCGTCGGGGGCGGAAGCGGTCATCCGGTACTCCCGGACACGTTCTGGACACGACTTGCACCCGATTGCCTCGCGGTGATGCATAGTGCTTGATGCTTGTAAGTTTTTTCTTCAATTAATATTTGTTTTGTATTTCTTAGAACTAATAATAAAGTCGGTCCTTATTTTCTGTTATTTGACTGGGATTCGCTTTAAAAATTTGCTTGTGAAACGGCTCGCTTAAAGTCAAAGGGGAAAAAAA
>NC_051422.1:34030470-34039575 GCF_015228065.2 Penaeus monodon | reverse complement strand
TATTATTTATTATATATATTATATTATATTATACTATATATTATATTATATATATATATATATATTATATTATATTATATATATATTATATATATTATATAATTTGTATTATATTTATTATATTATTATTTTATATATAATTTACATATATATTCTATATACATTATATATATATATCATATATATTATATATATATATATATATATATATATCTCTTATATACTATATATATTATATATAAACGTAAAATGTCTATGTATGTCTATATGTAGACATACATAGATATATACATAAATATATATATTTGGAATTGTTTTTCCAATTTGAACAGAAGTTTTCGTAACTTGGATCGACAAGCTGTTTGTGTCAGAAATCCTCTGCCCCCAAAGAAATGAATGTAAGGAAACCGAATGCACCAGTCAATGTTGTTATAATTATCTGTTATGTGGAATTATTGTATGAAACCAGTTGTGCACATCTATAAGTTAACATTTATGCACAAGTTTTGCAGATCCTTGACAGATCTAATGTTAAAAGCTGTTTCTTTATGATGTCTACAAATCTGTTTTTTTCTCTTGTTCCAAACAAATCCATCATCAAAACTTGGTCAAGTTTCACATTGTTCAAGTTGAGGACCTGTCTAGACCTGTTGGATGGAGTTCCAAATGGTCTTCCAATTAGTTTGCTCATCATTTTGAGTTGAATAAGGAGTTCTGAATGTACCATTCACTTGCTACTTGACAACATGACAGTAATGCACAGTCAAGAATATGCTGTGTTTTGCTCTCCAGAAATGGTCAACCAAACTCCACCATATACGTTCTAGAATAATAAGGCTTGGAGTAACTGCATCAACAAACAGTTCAATATGGTCTGTTTTACCCAGTACACAGGCTAGAGGTTTGGTATCCTTTGGCAAAGCCCCAACAGACACAGAAGCTGCATTATTGGGGTAAATATTCAGAATGCCTTCACATGACCAACCACGACAGCAAAGGTATCAATGGATTCCTCTCACTCTCTACTACTCAAATATATAGAAAGTATGGTGTGGAAGTCCCCAATATACACAATCTTGGCTCTAATAGATTGGGAGGGCATAAATGGCAGCAGGGAAATTAATGGGGTAAATTACAAATAATATACAGAGAATTGGTCAAATTCAAAGTGCAACCCCTCACTGCTCCCCAACCCCCAGCCTGGACAATAAAGAATACACCATGTATGGATGACAGATAGAGCACAGCCCCTGCAGTAGACAATATAATGAGTTTTGCTATATACACTATTATTACAGTGATGTATTTTGTATAGATAATTCATATTTTACCCTGTAATATCCCTGGTACTTTTCATGCCATCCCCTGCTATCAGGGCCAAGAATTTGGGAGTTGGGAGGTTCCCCAGCATAATTCCTTCATATTTGTGTACTTGTTGGTGAGAGGATCCATCCACACCAAGATTGTTGCGATCAGTTATGTGAAGGTCTTCTAAATAATTACTGAAAGTAGTGGTAGACCTATGGGTGTCGCCAAAACTTTTACAATATTCAGCAGAGTAAAAGATGGGTTAATGTTACTGAGAGCAAAGCACAGAGATAAGAGGGAAATGGACCCTGCCATCCTATAGAGCATAAGAAACAGAGTATATATAATAAACAACATAGGTACAGCTGCAGCGACCTCCTTTTTATGATGAAACAATGAAAATATACACTGCATATCACTGCTCAGAGTCCACAATAGAGTTCTTAATGTTGCATTTTCTGTAATTTAACACAAAGTGCTAATAAGGGGGGGGGTATGGGGCTTGCCCACCTGGCTAGGGAATAAATAGATGGTTGGAAAGGCTTGGTTTGGAATTTTGGGTTTGCATGATAGCCTGGTTTGGGGACTTGTCTCTGGAGGGTGTGTTGCTCTCTGTAACATTAACCCAAAGTAAAAACACCTGTTTTTTAACATAATGTTATTTAATCACTGTAGTTGCATTTCATTTATTTTTTCACTTTACTCTTCAGTACTGATTTACTTTTGCATTACATATAGGTACAGGTATATTTGACAGATTGGTGATAACAGAAAGGGAATAATCCCTTGACAACCGACCTGGTTCAGGTAATAATCAAATCACATGCGTCAGTCTCCTCTGTACACTGCACTCCGTCAGTCACCGCCAGCCACCGTGTCCCCACTCAGCCTGGCCTCGTCAACCGCTGTCTCCAAACAACAACAACACAACAGAGACAAACAACACAAACAAAGGGTTTCTTTGCAGTATTGCGTAGTCTTATAACCCGACATATAGTCCCTGCTCGCCCTAAATACACATTATGTCTCCATCCCTGCATTTCCTGTCATCGCACGTTATGGAGAGGAAATGAGGAAGCCATCCATTCATGAAAAGCAGCGCCCCACCGAAGAGAAAGAGGAGAGAAGAGGAGAGAAGCGAAGACCGTCTCTTCGCGACGCGACTGTCAAACTTCACAAAATACAATCCCCCACCTAAAAAAAAATAAAATAAAATAAAAAATAACAAAATAATATAAACACGAAAAGTGGAATCCTCCTCTGGATTCATACCCCAAAAAAACCCACCCCAAAAAAAATGACCCAAATTTCCAGGAGAAAGGAGTGAAAGAACGAGGGAGAGGCGTCGGGGGGACGTCCCCCCTCTCCGAGCGGATTGTCACCTGAGGGCCCCAACACGGGGCTTTTTTTCCCCAGGGGAAACGGCTTAAACATTTCCTTTACTTCCCCATTTTTTTTTTTCTCTCCCTTTTTTTTTTTATTTCTCTCCCCTTTTCCTTTTTTATTCCCTTAAATTTCTTTTGAATAGGGGGAATTTCCTATTTTTGTTGCAATGATTACGTTTTGCAGTTTTTTTCCCCTATGTAGGATTCACCATAGGAGATTGCGTGTGGGAGGAATTTGCCCAAGTTTAGACTTTTTTTTTCAGTGAATATTTTTTTAGGGCAGATCTGTGCTCCTGTTCCGCATTTTTTGCCGCATGTCTGATGGAGGAAAAAAAAATGGTAAAAAAATAAAGACGTGATACTGACTTCCATGACATCCAATGATAAAAGTACTAATACGTAAATATAAAAAGGTGATAATATAATTATGATAATAATGAATTATCATTATTTGGGGGTGGTAATAATAACAAAGATAATGAAAAACAATAAAAAGAGTAAAAATAAGAAAAATGAAATAATTATAATGAAGCGAGTTAGGGGATACTAAGATAATAATTTTATTTCTTATTTGAAAATGTAATGATAATAATAAATAAAGTAATGATAATAAGACAAATAAATAATGATAGTAAAAATAAAAATTAATGACAATAAAAATGATATCATAATAAAAGACGGATAAAATTAAAGTAAAAATAATGATGATGAGATGATAATAAAAATAATAGTATAGTAATATCAATAATAAAAAAAACAATAATAAAAAAATATTGACTCAAAGTATAACAATAATAAGGATTATAAAAAAAAATGATAATAAATTTAAAATAATAATAATAAATTTTTATATTTTATAATGATAATAATAATGATGTGATCATCATAATATTAACAGTAATGAAAAATAACAATAATGATAAAAAGGATAAAATTATAAAACATGATAAAAACAGTGATAATACATAATGATGTAAAAAGAAAATGATAATAATAGTAAAATGATATGATTTTAAAATAAAAACAAAAAAAATGATAAAGGGAAAGATATAATATTGATGAAATAAAAAAATAATTAAAAAAAAACAAAAAAATAGTAATAAAAATAAAAAATGTGACAGTATAAACATTTTTACTAATACTGCTACTAAATATAAGATAATGTTAAAATTTGATAATATAAGATATCATAATAATAGTAATAATGAAAATATAAAATATAAAGAAATAATAATAATAGAAAAATAATAATAATGAAAGTGATAATAAATATAATAATAATGATAATAAAATAAAATGATAGCAATGATTTAGAAAAGATATAAGAACCAAAAACAACAAAAATAAAAATAATGAAATATAGAAATAATAGAATTTTTTACAATATAATAATTTCCCCTTTTGATAAAAATAATAATAATAATAACAATGTAATAAGAAATAAATGATAAAGAAAAAAATTTATGAAAGAATAATGACAAAAAAATGAAACAATAAAAAACATTATAAAATAATATAAAAAAATGTTTTAAACAATAGTTAACATTATTATAATGCACTATGATAACGAGATGGGGTGATGATGATGAAATAATAATAAAAATAGTAATAATATAATATTCGATTATAAATCTCATCTTTTATTATATCATCATTGGGTTTTTTTATTGCTATTACCCTTTATATCATTATCATTTTTCGTTATGTCATCATAAACTATATTTTCAACAGCAAACAAAACAATAAAAATAATTATAACAATCGTTTTTTACATTATTGATAATATGGTAGTAACAGTATAATGACAGTATTGATGAAAATAATAATATAATAATAATAAAGATGATAAGATAATAATTAGTAATACCAAAAAAAATGATAAAAGTAAAAAATCGGTAATATAACAATAATGATGATAAGATAATAAAAATGGTAATGATAATAAAAAATAAAAATATAAAAAATAAATAATAAAAAAAAAAATATATTTAAAATAATTCTATATTTTAAATTTTTTATTAATTATTATTATTTCTTTTTTTTATTTATTATTATTATTATAATTATTATTATTTTTTTTAATTTAATTATTATTATTATTTAAAAAAATTTTTTTTTATTTTAAATTTTTTATTATTTTTTTTTATCATAATTAATCATTACTCATTTTTTTTTTTTTTTATCAATATTATAAAAATTTTTAAAAATAACAATTTTATAATAATATTTTTAAAAACAAAATTTTTTAAAAAACAATATTTTGGGGGTTAATTTTTTTGGGTTGATAAAATATAATATTAATATAAAAAAACGATAATTTAAAATAATGATAAAATAATAAAAACCAAAAAAAAAAAAAGTTTTAAAAAAATAAAAAAAATAAATTTTAAAAAAATTGTGTAATTATAATAAAAGTAATTTTTAAAAAAAACTTATTAAAAAAATTAAAATTAATATTAAAAAATTGTTAAAAAAAATTATTAATTTAAAAATGTATTATAAAAAATTAATTTTTTTATAAAAAATAAATTATAAAACAAAATTAAAATTTCATTAAAAAAAATAAAGATTAAATTGATTATAAAAAAAATTAAAATTAAAAATTTAAAAATTTTTTAATAACCCAAAAAAAATAAAAAATAAAATTTTATAATTTAAAAAACATTATTAAATTAAAAATTTTTGGTTGTTTTTTTTTTTTAAAAATTTCTATAATTTGTTTTGAAAAAAATTTTTTATTTTCTTTTTATTATTATATTAATATTATTTTTATTATAAAATATTTTATATCATTATTCTTTTAATATTTAAAATTATTAATTTAAAAAAAAAAATAAAAATAAAATTTATTATTATTTTAAATTTTTTTAAATTATTTTATTTTTTAATTTTCTTTATTATTTTTTCTTATCATTTTCATTTTAATTTTTTAAAATTAAAAAGTAAAATATTATTATTACATCAATAATAAAAATAATATAAAAATTTTTATTTTTATTATTAAAAATTTTAATAGTAACAAAAACTAAAAATAAACAAAACTCTACTACTATTGATTATATTAAAAATAAAAAAAATTTTAAAAATTTTTAAATTTTTTAAATAAAATTGAAAAAATATTACTGTAATATTAAAAAGATGAATATATAAAAAAATTTTAATATAAAATTATAATAATAAAATAATTAAACCAAAAAATATAATAAAATTATCATTATTTTTATAAATTATTAATTATTAAAATAAAATAATTTAATTATTTATTAAATATATTATAAAATTATAACATTAAAAATTTTTATTTTAAAATATATCATTTTAAAAAATTAAAATTAAACATATTTACTCCAAAGGGGATCATAAAATTAAAAAAAAAAATAAAAAAATTTTTTTCAAAAAAATTAAAAATAAAAATAACATTTTTTAGAAAATTGTCATTAAAAACAAAACGGATATAATATCATAACTTTTTCCCCAAAAAATAATTTTTTTAAAATTTTTTCCTTTTGTAAAAATTTAATTGTTCTTTTCTTTTTTAATTATTTTCCCTTATTTTTTATTTTAAACCTTTTTTTATTTTTTAATTTTATTTTAAAAAAATTTTTTAAAAATTTAAACCCAAAAAAAAAATAAAAAATTATATCATTTTTTTTATCATTTTTACAACCCCTTTTCCTTATTATTACATTATTATTTTCTTTTTTATCATTAATTTTATTAAGTTATTTTTAAATTATTATTATTTTAATTTTTATTTTCATTCAACTTTTTTTCCCAAACGATACAAAACAATTTTCCCTAAAAATTATTACTTTTTTTTAAAAAAAATCTAACCTTACAAACCCCCACACCACCAAACCACACCACAAACAAACACAAAACCAACACAACAAAAATAAAAATTTAAAAAAAATTAAGTAATAACAAAAAACTAAAAAAAATTTTAAAAAAAAAAAAAAAAATTTAAATAAAAATTTAAACCACCCAAAAAACCCCTTTTAATTTTTAAAAAATTTTTTAAAACAAAACTTTTTGTTTTTAAACATTTTTTTAAAAAAATTTTTTTTTTTTATTTGTGTTTTTGGGTTTTATTAATAAAATTTTTTTTTATATTATTTTTTTTATTTTTTTTTAAAAATTTTTTTTTTTTTTTTAAAAATTGCTTTTTTTTTGTTGAAAATATATATAAAATTTTTTTAAATTTTAAATAATTTTATAAAAATAAATATTTAAAATTTTTTTTTTTTTTTTTTTTTTGTTGTTTTTTGGGGGGTTTTTGGGGGGTTTTGGGGGGGGTGGGGGGTGGTGGGTTTTAAATTTAAAAGATTGAAGTGAAAAAAAAAAAAATTTAAAAATGAGAAAAAAGTGATTTGATTAAATTTTTGAAAAATGGGTTTTAGATTTTTTTTTTAAAAAAACCCAAAAATTTAAAAAATGTAATGTAAAGAAAAGTAATGATGAGAGAAAAATTTTAAAAAATAAATTAAAAAGAAAATAATATTAATTTTTTAACATTTTTTGTTTTTTAAAAAAAAATTTTTTTTTTAACTTTGGGTTTTAATTGTTAAAAAAGGGAAAAACACCCTTTTAAAAAAAAGAAAGGCAAAAGTAAAATAAACCAAAATTCAAACCACTTAACCATTTCTTTTTTCTAAGTTGAGCCCATCCCCCCCCCCCCTATGCCCTTTTTTGTTTTTTAATGACTGACTCTTCTCAAACATAATATGCATTTTTTTATATTTTTTTTTTTAAAAAAAGGGGTTTTCCTTTTTTTTTTTTCCTTTTTTTTTAATTTATTTTCACCCCTTGTTTTATGTTTAAATGCAGAGTAAAATGGGTTAATGTTACTGAGAGCAAAGCCAGATAGAGGAATGACTGCATCTATGAGCATAAAACAGAGTATATATATAACACATAGGTACAGCTGCAGCGACCTCCTTTTTATGATGAAACAATGAAAATATACACTGCATATCACTGCTCAGAGTCCACAATAGAGTTCTTAATGTTGCATTTTCTGTAATTTAACACAAAGTGCTAATAAGGGGGGGGGGTATGGGGCTTGCCCACCTGGCTAGGGAATAAATAGATGGTTGGAAAGGCTTGGTTTGGAATTTTGGGTTTGCATGATAGCCTGGTTTGGGGACTTGTCTCTGGAGGGTGTGTTGCTCTCTGTAACATTAACCCAAAGTAAAAACACCTGTTTTTTAACATAATGTTATTTAATCACTGTAGTTGCATTTCATTTATTTTTTCACTTTACTCTTCAGTACTGATTTACTTTTGCATTACATATAGGTACAGGTATATTTGACAGATTGGTGATAACAGAAAGGGAATAATCCCTTGACAACCGACCTGGTTCAGGTAATAATCAAATCACATGCGTCAGTCTCCTCTGTACACTGCACTCCGTCAGTCACCGCCAGCCACCGTGTCCCCACTCAGCCTGGCCTCGTCAACCGCTGTCTCCAAACAACAACAACAACAACAGAGACAAACAAACACAAACAAAGGGTTTCTTTGCAGTATTGCGTAGTCTTATAACCCCGACATATAGTCCCTGCTCGCCCTAAATACACATTATGTCTCCATCCCTGCATTTCCTGTCATCGCACGTTATGGAGAGGAAATGAGGAAGCCATCCATTCATGAAAAGCAGCGCCCCACCGAAGAGAAAGAGGAGAGAAGAGGAGAGAAGCGAAGACCGTCTCTTCGCGACGCGACTGTCAACACTTCACAAAATACAATCCCTCACCTAAAAAAAAATAAAATAAAATAAAAAATAAACAAAATAATATAAACACGAAAAGTGGAATCCTCCTCTAGGATTCATCACCCAAAATACCCACCACAATAAGAAATGACACAATTCCCGAGGAGAAATGGAGTGAAGAGAACGAGGGAGAGGCGTCGGGCGACGTCCTCCTGCTCCGAGCGGATTGTCAACACTGAGGCTCACAACACGGGGCTTTCTCCTTCAGGGGAAACTGGCTTAAACATTTCCTTTACTTCCCCATTTTTTTTCTCTCTCTCTCTTTTTCTATTTTCTCTCCCTTTCCTTTTGTTATTCCCTTGAAGTTTCTTGTGAATAGGGAGATTTCCTATTCTTGTTGCAATGATTAGCGTTTTGCATGTTTTTTCCTCGTAGTGTAGGATTCACCATAGGAGATTGCGTGTGGCAGGAAGTTTGCTCCCAAGGTTTAGACTTTTTTTTTCAGTGAATATTCTTTAGGGCAAGATTCTGTGCTTCCTGTATCCGCATTCTTTTGCCTGCATTAGTCTGATGGAGGAAATAAAAATGGGTAAAATAATAATGACGATGATACTGACTTCCATGACGATCCTAATGATAAGAGTACTAATAATCGTAATAATAGTAGAAATGGTGATAATGATAATTATGATAATA
>NC_051422.1:34012970-34015470 GCF_015228065.2 Penaeus monodon | reverse complement strand
CGCTCTCTCAGGGACCGGATTTGCGTGTTAGTTTAGTTGCGAAGAATACGGACATCTGGTGACAGTGAAAACAATAACGATGATTGTCCTAACAACAATGATAATAATAATAGTAATAGTAATAATGATGATAATGATAATGCTAATAGTAATAATAATAATGATGATAATGATAATGATAATAGTAATAATAATTATAATAATAATAACAAAAATGATTGTGACAATGATGACGATGATAACAATGCTAATAATATGACAGCAGTGATAATAGTAAGAAAGATAAGTACTATTGATAATAACAGTAACAATGATATCGATAACACTAATAATGATGATGATGATAATCATAATATTAATAATAACAAAAGCAATAAAAAAAATGCTAAAAATGATGATGGTGATAACTATGATAATAGTAATAATAATAATAATAATATTGATAATACCTCTAATTATAATAATAAACCTAATGATATGATGACGATGATGATGATAATAACAACAACCATAATAGTGATGATGATGATGATAATAATAATAATAATAACAATAATAATAATAATAATGATAATAATAATAATAATGATAATAATTACAATAATAATAATTATTATGATAATAATGATAATGTTGATATTCATAAAATAATAATAGAAATGATAATTATAATGATAATAACAATGATAACAATAACATTAATAATGATTATAGTTATTATTAGTAGTATAATTATTATTATTATTATTATTATTATTATTATTATCATTGTTGTTGTTGTTGTTATTATTATTATTATTATTATTATTATTATTAATAATAATATTATTATTATTATTATTGTTATTATTATTATTATTATTATTATTATTATTATTATTATTATCATTATTATTATTGTTATTATTATTAACATAATAATAATAATGTAAATACTCATAATGGTAATGATAGCAACAATAAAAAATAGAAAAGAATTATGATGATAGCAATGATAATAAAAATGATAATAATAATGATAATGATAGTAATAATAATAGTGATGATGATGACAATAACAAAACAACAATAATAATGGTAATAATGATAATAATAATAGTAATAGCAATACCACTACTACAACGACAACAACAATAATGATAATGATAATATTGGTAATGATTAAAGTAATAATAATAATAATAAAAATAATAATAATAACAATAATAAGGATAATGATAACAATTGTGGTAATAACGATTACTATTAATACTATTACTACTGTCATTATCATTCTTATTATTACTATCATTATTACGGTTATTATTACTATTATTATCATTCCTAGTATTATGACGTTTATTATTGTTATCATCATTCTCATTATCATAATAATAATGCTAATAACAATAACAGTGATAATAATATTAATGATAATATTAATAATGATGATGGTAATAAAGATAATTATAATGATAATAATAATGCTAACAACAATGATAATGATGTTCACAATAATAATAATATTAGTAATAATAATAGTTTTTTTTTCCAAGTGCCGTGTCCCACCAGGACGTTGGCGATCATGGATTTCCATGATTTTCTTGGCAATTTAGAGCGGTGGTTTGCCATTGCCTTCCGCCCGGTGTTTTTATCGAGTCACCAACTCTATTTACCCGGCACTGACTTAGGCTGGCTTGTCCACCCAGCGGCTAGGTAGACAATCGAGGTGAAGTTCCTTGCCCAAGGGAACAACGCGCCGGCCGGTGACTCGAACCCTCGAACTCAGATTGCCGTCGTGACAGTCTTGAGTCCGATGCTCTAACCACTCGGCCACCGCGGCCTCATAGTAGGTTCATGTTTGAGCCGCCGTGGTCACAGCATGATACGTAATTGTAGTTTTCACTCAATAGTATTGATATTTCCATTATAGTATCTCTCATGTCTTCACAATGTGAGAGACTATAATCAAGTGAAGAGAAACGAAAGTAAAGAAATGGAGATAAAAGGGCAAGAGACAGAGATGGAAGAACAAGAAGGTGGCGAGAGAGAGAGAGAGAGAGAGAAAGAGAGAGAGAGAGAGAGAGAGAGAGAGAGAGAGAGAGAGACGAAAGGGAAGAGGATAGGGAAAAGGAATGGGAGGGTTAGGCAAGATATAGCACTCACTAAGAAAGCCTATAAGTGGTTCGAGCATCGGACTCAAGACTGTCACGTCGGCAATCTGAGTTAGAGGGTTCGAGTCACCGGCCGGCGCGTTGTTCCCTTGGGCAAGGAACTTCACCTCGATTGCCTACCTAGCCACTGGGTGGCCAAGCCAGCCCAAATCAGTGCTGGTCCCAAGCCCGGATAAAATAGAGAGAATGATTACCTAAAAAAGGTAACACCGGCACTCTCCGTGGAAAGGAACTGGGGACCCTACCACGTACTCACTCCAAGAGCATCACAACATGAAAACTACAATTAAGTATCATGCTGTGACCACGGCGGCTCAAACATGAACCTACCGTTAAAAGAAGAAGAG
>NC_051422.1:33990470-34002970 GCF_015228065.2 Penaeus monodon | reverse complement strand
CGCTTTGACAACTATCCATGCTTTCCCAAAGTTTTTTCCAAAGATTTGGAGAGAATTGTTGCCAAAACAGCTTTATGTCCATATTTGGAGCATTATTAAAAATTTACTTCCGCGACATCACTGCACAACATGGTTTCGGAATGCCTCTCCACAGAAATCATCTGCTCTTCTTTCCTTAAAAGTGTGCAATCCAATATGGCTCCGTTAGTTATCTGTCCTAACAGATTTCTCAATCAGTACGAGTTGGTAATACAATATCTTCCACAAAAATGTTAATTTTTGTGTGCCTCAAGAGGTCTGTTCTTTTAGGACGATTTCTCTTCTCTCGTGTATGTGAATGATTTCTCAACAGGGTGTGTCCTGAATTGTCTGGCCATCCGTACGCAGATGACACCCAGCTTCTTCTAACTGGGGATGTTGATTAATGATTGCCCAAGTTGATCGCAAGAGTTGAAAAAATCTTTACTACGCATTAGGAACTATTTTCAAAAAAATGGTCACTCTTGAATGTGAAAAGAGGGGAAAACACAATGCTTATTTATTGGTTATAGGCCAAGATTAATTTCAAATCTACCTGATGATCTTGTTGTCTTCTTTATATTACAACATTCCCCCAGGCTCATTAAAAGGGTGTTAAATGAGTCCACTCGCCACCACCCGATTGGTAACGTTGGGAAAACGAGCTGTTGTTCTCGTAAGAAGAGATGCAAGTTTTATTTGGAGGAATTGTGGAAAAGGAGCGACTAGTGGTGTGCCGATGTATGTGTGTGAAAGTCGTAGTTGTGCCAAATAGCCGAAGTGAGGTAGGCGTGGTGAAATCCCGAGGAGAGGCGGGTACAGATGCTTCATCATACTTTAGGGTTTTGATTGTTGGCCGTTTAGCTTTCGGATAGAATATGTTTTAGGCGTTATTCAGCCCTTCCTTCGTACAAGAGTCGGGGACTTATCCAAAAGGTATTATAATACTTAATCTGTTTTTATTTTTGTAACAAAGATAAAAACAGGACAAAACGAAATACGGCCAAGGTAAAACAAACACTAAAACACAAAGACAAACAGACATAAAACAATAAAACACGAGGACAAACATTTAAAACGAGAACCGCCTTCTCTCCACATATAATAAAAAACTTAAATCACTTATTCTTATTGCCCGAGACCCACCTATCTTGAGGCACCACAAACCACAGTCCACACCGATCTGCCCTCTTGAAGGGCCGGGGACATTTCCTGTCACATGGTGCCGCGAAAATGAGTTGGTTTCTAAAAAAATCGAACATAAACAAAAACCTTGCATTGTTTACACTAAAATATTCTTACATAATAAATTAAAATGACTTTTAACAAAGTTATTTCATTAAAATGACTAAAAAAGTTCCTTGAAACAACAAAATAGTAAAATAAAAGTAAAAAAAGAACCATTATAGTACACTGGTTAAGATCGTTCATTTTAAAAAAATATGTTAAATAATAAAAATGTAGAATAAAAAAATATATAAAAATAGAAAAATATAAAAAAATGTAAAATATTCATAATAAAAGTAAAGATATTGAAATAATAATGACGGTAAAAAAAAAGATTAAAAGTTTGCAAATTTCCATTTTCTGTGTGGTGTCTCTTTTCCCAAAAGTTCGTCTAAAACACGATGTAAAAATTGTTTATTAAAAAAATACTAACAATATTATAAACATACTAAAAATAAAAAGCTAACACCAAGCAAAGCATAAAAATAGTAAGGACGGGTGCCGAGGCACGCGCAGGTGAAGTTCAGCCCCTCCCAAGTGGCTTCCCGTTTTTCTGTTGCCTGCAGCTTTCCTAACCGTTGACGGGCATCCTCACCCCGGGGGATAATCAAAAAAACAGGGCTCTTTAGGCAAACCTAGGGGGGGGCGTACGAGGCTGCGACACCTCCGGGTGGAACGAGGAGGAGGAACGCCGCCCTTTATCTTCGAAAAAAAAAGGGGGGGACCCCCACCCCGGCGAGACGCACCCCCGAAAGAAAATTGTAGGGGGACCGGAAGGGACGTAAAAGGCGGTCCACTACAACACTCCCTGGAGAAGCGCGCCAACGCCGAGAGTTGGCGTGCTCGGCCCGTCGCGTGTAGCGGCGACTGGCGGCTCAACCATCACCTCCTGAATGTTTGAAAGGATATTGTGCGGACAGATATGGACGGGAGAAGTAATCTTCGTCTTTACCTATTGCCAGGCACAAAACCAGGACTCTTTACAAAACTGAAAAGAAGAGAGATGCACAGGATTTAGCTGTGTTTTATAAGGGAATTAAAAGAGCAGTGATTTTTAAGAGCTTATATACGATGAGAAAAATCTGGGCGGTCACAACCACTGGACCGAATCCCCTTTGGTAAAATGACCGACTCACCTCTTGGTTAAATCATGGCAAATCACAATCCTGCGCCTGGACATCATCGACATTTCCTATCTAACTTCGTTCGTTTGCCATGGCATGGATAATCAGCACATCCTCTTCAATTTCCTCTTGTGGCCGGGGCTCCGGGGGTGGGAAACTACAAATCTCGCCCGAGGCCGGTATGCTACTTAGACGATTCGCATGGCAAGATCATTAGCCTCCCTCCCCCCCCCCCCGCAGAGTCGTCACGGGTTCCTGCACACATAGTTCACAAGGACCAATGATCTTCAGCACTCGCACGGGACCGTTCCACGGGGCATCAAAGAGCTGCTTCGGGCCTCGCCGTCCCAGACGAAATTCTCTTACCAGGACGAGGTCATCCACGTCAAATCCTGCATGTAGTCGCACAACCACACACGCCTGTCGTGAATTCTCGCCGGTGCTTTCTCTTCTGGGATTTCTCTCTGGAGTCTCTTGCAACCTGGACTTCTGCAGTCTCTCGGGCGTCGTTCAGGCCCTCTCACCTTGCCGCCCGCAACGGGTCCTTGCGCGCATCCTCGTCTGCATCTTCATTAATTCGTAAGATTTCATGGGAAAAGTACAGTCTCTTGCCTGTAAAGTAGCATAAAATGGGGCTTTTGGTGATGCGCGTGAGTGCGTGTTCAGGTTGCCAGTCGTACATACGGCAGAAAGATCGTTCCAAGTCGTTGGGGTGGGTGTTGATCCAACAAGTGTTGCCAACGGATATCTTTTATGACACGGTTGCTGCGCTCAAACCATACATTAGCCTCGTGGTGGTGGTATTAACGGGGTGCATACATTGTTTTTACCGCAATTCCATGCAAAAACCCATCTCTAATAAATGCATTTATTAAAACTCTGCCCCGTTACTGTTAATAATTTGCTCCTGTGAGAGAAAGGCCCAAACAGAGTAGTAACATATTCCTTTCACGGGGGAACGCCCGCCGAAAGGATCTGTACAGTCTCTGCATTTCTTTAGAATAGAAGAAGGAACCAATTGCAAATAGCGAGTGAAAATGATGATTATAATGATATGATTAGAAGTATCGATGGCCACTCGCAGAACCCAGCATGTCTATCAAATCAGCCGAGTGACCCTATCAAACGGTTGTGTGACCTCGGGCATCGAGGCCAAAAGGGCGCACGACGACCGACCCCTTTCCCTTCTTCTGACACTCCCTACAGGAACCGACAAACCTTATCACCCTCTGGGGGAAAGCAGGCTTTGGGAAGAGATAATCTATCTCTCCGCCACCACCCCAGCCGCAAACTACGTCATGAAGATGCCAGATGTGCAGACTGAAGTCATATGCACAAGCTCTGAAGAGCTAATCTCTTAAAAGACAAATTAACTAACAAAAGAAAAAAAAAAAGACCTAGGGATAGGGAGATTACCTAATTGCTGAAGCGCACCCGCTCTGGCAAGCCATCTAACAATGATACAGGGCACAATCCTCCCTTAATTCGAATTCCTCAAGCGAGGAAGTGGAAATCTCCGATCTAGGCCCCACCCTGTTATTTCCTCTATAATACTCCCCCCGCCAACCCTGCCATAATGGGTCTCCTAACGCTGGCCTCTCTGCAACCTTCTTTTTGTAAGGTCAGTTCCTCGTAAAAATCCGTTAGCAACCTTTACGACTTGGATCAGGCAAATCGGGAATAGGATTGTGATGTGCCCACCTGGCTTATATTTCAGCTCCATAATTAATAAAACGATAATTCATGGCTCCACCTTAGTCATTCTGACCTCCCCCCGACTTAGTCGTCCCTTCGGGGGGGGAAGGAAAAACATGAACAAAGCGGACGATGGTCAGTTCGAAAATTCTGGAAATCGACGGACATACAAATATCGGATTTATAGTGGAGAAGCTGCCTTCCACTACTGCCAAGGCTTCAGATCTTATTCACTGGGAGTTTTCTTTTCGGGCATCCCGAAACGTACGAGAAAGTAGGCAACTGTTGGTGGCATTACCTTTTCATTCATTTGTTTAATCAAACATGAAAACAATGGAGAAACCGGAAAGCTCGCATTTGACAGTTTCAATAAAATCCCGTAAAGTTAGGGCTTACAATACTGAGCTGTGCAAGTAGTTTAGATTCAATTCAATTCACCAAAAGCTTCTGTTGTTGCTTGGCCACTCCCACATAAATTTAGTGTTTTTTGTTCTTAGTAAAGATGTGTGATTGGAGCAGCAAATGCAACCGAAGCATAATGACCAATTTTCCTCCTAAAGAAGAAAAGAACCTTTGGGCTCCCAAAGAGAAACTGTCTAACTTCCCTTACTGTCTCGGGTGGTTTACATTATCAGCAATATCCGTTACTTCTGGGATCAGGCAAATATATACCCTTTGGCTTTCTTTGTACAAGGGAAAACCGAGAAATAGAATTTAAAATTGTTTAACTGCAAAAGCGACACTTTTGCACATTAAGCCTGAAAACCAGCTTGTGATAGCAAACGTAAAAGTTCACTCTCTAAAATGATCAAGATGTCTTCAAATGAGGAAGAGTTGACAGAGTATAGATACATCGTCGAGGTAAGCCAGGGCCGTGGCTTACCAATACCGGACTCAGTACAGCATTTATTTGCTCTCTGAATAAATGTAGAGGGGGGCAGTCTAACCCGAATGGATCTTCCTTTAATGAAAATAATCTGAAGCATCGCTGAAAGGCGGTTTTGGGCCGATCTTCTCTTTCTACCTCACAATGTCCAATATGCGGAAGTGGCCATCCAGGATGTGAACCACTTGAGTGCCCGCAAGCTCATTTATAAGTGATCAAGGACAGGCCCCGCGGCATCGGATACGCATATCCCCCCCACAGGTAGTAGTACGTGTAACACGATTTAATCCATCTATAATCGACGCAAAATCGTACTCCCCCGTCCTTTCTTTTTTTTTGGACCCAAGACGACCGAGACAACCAGGGTGACATGGATGGCTCAATACATAGGGGTTCTATCACAACATCTTGGCGACATCGTCAAGGATTGTTAGCGCGAGCGCTTCCGGCAGCCTCCATTGCCGCGTTAGTTTTCGGCGGACCGTCATGCCCCCCGTGGGAGGAATCGTTATGACGGGTATCACGTGTGATTTCTCCTAAAGGGGGCGTCGTCATCATAAGAGAGACCGCGTATCTGTCTATCACCTCAAAGTAACTGAGGCTCGGTCTCTTGGACCCCGAACCGAGATTTTTGGTCTAATAGTCTGCTTAGGAATAACAGGAATCTTTACCTGAAGGAGGGCGAATGAAAGCAGTACTTACATTACCTCCAACTCGTTGTTATGGTATAAAACTGGAAGTCCTGATCATTATACCCCCGAAATCGATATACCATACTTGAGTATTCAAAGATCTCCATACACTCATATGAAAGTCGATATCCTAGCTTTTGATGTTGAGGCGAACCACCAACATCATAAGAGATGAGGATGAGATTGCAAACTTTCAGTCAGTACCCACTGAAACTAAGATCGCGCACTCCCATCCAATCCTCCTGCAATTTGCTTGGCCTCCCCCTAATTCTAAATAAACTGTAGATTATGACCTCTAATTTTATTTGATAAAAAAACCTCATAACAGCTCAAGCGGGCCAATGCAGACCCCTTGTGAAAAAAATATTACGGTTGGTTTAACGATCTCACAACCCAAATTGGCAAATACCATCTGTCACGACACAATACTTCGCGGAAAAAAACACCTTTGCAGTCTTTCCTTGCAACCCCCTCTGAACAATCGATGCTGGGAAGTCCCGCGAAACTACACCCGTAATAATACATTCAGACCCAGGATGACAACACGATTTGTTTCGGCACAAAACGACCGGTTGATACCTTCTTGCGGGACGCCAACGCGTACATGAACTCCCTGCGCGTACGACGCTCTGTTATCTCACAGAGAGAAGAGAAGAAGATGTAGGACGACCTACTGAGGACAATTCTCGTGGAATGCCATTCTGACTCAGGGACACCATTGAACACCACTGCAGTTCGAAGGCAGGCTGAATGATATGCTACCATTCGAAAAATTTGAATTCGCCATCAACAACAACATCCTCCCGATCAAAATATCTCCCCCGGGGAGGGAGGATACCGTTGTCATACAATATTTACTTATGGGTAATTTTACACTATCACATCAAGAAACAAAAGAAGGTCACATCCTCCGCGTTCTCAAAAGGAATGGCCCCCCCCCCCCCCCCGACGCGACTTCTTAAGCGATCTAAAGGAGGAAGGCGAATCCACACTTTTAAGTTCACTTTTCTCTTCATCTTTTCACTATCAAAGTTATTTCTGAGCCCGGGCCCCAAAGCAATTACAAAAATCAAAATACCTTTACACCGATACGATCATGGGTCGTCCGGCGACGCGAATCGCATCACTCACGGGCGCACCAGAGGCATCTTCGGGAGTTTGAGCCTCGGGTTCCCGTCTGACCGGGCTCACGAGAGGATGGGAAACGGCTTGGCCTTCGTGGGGCCCTGCGAAAAGGGCAGTTTCGTGAAATGTGCCCGTCGCATTTACATTTTAAAACATCTTACATCTGGCAAACTCGCCTCTCCCCTCTGGTAAGAATCCCGGGTTGTTTGTCTGCATGTTGGTGATACGGGTAACCGGCGGGCGGGCGGCTATCGCCACGGGGTGGTAACGCACACGAGTCACGCGGGGTGCCGGCAATTCTACTTTCGCGCACAGAACCAGCTACCATGACCGTGGCGGTCCTTCAGCATGGATCCACACACCTCTGTGCGGAGGCTCCAAAAATGTCTGCGTGGCCATCTACTAACCTGCGGAGGAAGAAAGCGGACCATCATTCAGCAACCACGATTGTTCCCGTAACCCAAATTGGAAGCTGCACCAAAAAGATTCGGCGTCACTTGACTGCGTCTGGAGCGCCCATCGCTCGTGGGGGATAATCCTCTTTAACCTAACTCACTGGATAAACGGTCGTTTAATCATTACAAAGAAATCAGCGGGGTTTGCCTGACCGTTTTGGGGCGGTAATTTTTTTGTAATTTAAGCTGCCTGAACGAGGAGAAATCTGTAGAGAGGGGGAACATGTACCCCTAAATCTTAGCCCTTATTTACTCTTTATTTTTAATTAAAGTTTTCCCATGAATTTATCCCGTCAAAAAATTGGCGTAAATTTTACAACGACATCTGCTGCTGTGCCTCGGAATGAACTTTTCGCAGCGCGAATAAGCGCGGATTCACTTATGTGGATAAGTGGCATTATCAACCGTCGGTCGTATCCAAGTTAGATTCTACCTCTTGTTTTTTGTTCTTGTGTGAATTTCGTTCTTTTCACGGGTTGCTGATGCGGGAATCACTGCTATAAAACGGCGGCCCCGACTCTCTATGTGAAAAATTACTCTACCATGGGGTCCTGCAATCTGGGCTTCCTCGAATTTGCCTGACCTACTCGAACCGTGCTAAACTACTAGTAACGGCCTTTGTACACAACAAAATCGTTCAGCCAATGCTTTCGTACCGCTGTTGAAAGTTCCTCGTACATGAGAGATGCAGGTGTTTCGCGCGTCCTAGGATCTCTTTCGTGGTCTGGCGGCCGCCGCCGGGAGGCGCTCATTTCGCGACTCATCCCTGGGCCAAATCACTGAACTCGAAAGTATCGTGAGCTACCGACTGAGCCAGCTCTGATCGGTTATAATCCATGTTGCGACGTGTTCTCTTCCCCATAATCACGTCGTTAATAAAATTCAATAAATGGCACTCGTCATTTTTAAAATACTACACTAATAACAATTAAGACCGCGAACTATAAACCTGTATAATTATCCCTCGCGAACGTCTAAGGTAACGGCAAACTAAACACTGTATTTCGCAAATCCTCTTCTCCCCCTGAACACGTAAATAACGTTAAAAATCAACGCTTTTAAAAGTTTACAAGGACCAATATGACAAAAACATACGTAAGGGTAAAAACAATCGCACTAATCACACTCGGTTGCGTAAACAAAATAGCACAAGCACTGTTGGTAAAAACCCAAAACAGCCAATACTATCGAGTACACCCCGGCCTAGCCGCCAAAAATGGGGGGCTAACGCGGTGTGTGTTCTTAATTTACAACATCCCCCAGGCTCATTTAAAAGGGTTGGGTAAAAAACATAAATGATGGTCACTCAGCCACCACCCGATTGGTACGTTCGGCTAACGGTGGTATGTTGTAAGAAGAGATGGAATGGTTAGAGGAATTGTGGGGGGGAAAGGTAGCGACAGTGGTGCGCGGTATGTATGTTTTGTTGTGCTGAAGGGTAGTTGTGCAAATAGCCGAAGTAGGTAGGGCGTGGTTTGTTGATTGAAATCCGAGGAGAATGGCTTGTACAAGAGCTTAATTATACTTTTAGGGGTTTTCGATTGTTGGCCCGGTTTAGCTTTAGGATAGATAGTTTTGGCGTTATTTTTTTCCCCCCCCAAGCACTTCTTTCGACATAGAGTCGGGGACTATCAAAAGGTATTATAATATTATATGTTTATTTTTGTTTTGTAAACAAAGAATAAAACAGGACAAAACCGAAATACGGCACAGGTTAAAACAAACACTAAAGCACAAAAGACAAAAAAAGACATAAAACAATAAAAACACGAGACAAACATTAAAACGAGAAACGCCTTCTTCCTAACATATAAAACTCTTAAAGCACTACTTTATTTGCCCGAGAACACCTATCTTGGGCACCGACAACCACAGTCACACCGCATCTCCCTCTTGAAGGCGGGGATTTCCTTGTTCACCTCGGCCCGCGAAAATGAGTTTGGTTCTAAAAAAAAATCTCACATTAAAAAAAAACTTGCATTTGTACACTAAAATATTCTTGACATAAAATAATAAAATGACCTTTTTAAAAAGTTATTCATAAATGAATAAACAGTTCCTTGTTTGAAAACAAAATGTAAAATAACAGTAAAAAACAGACACCATTATGTACATGGTAAGATCGTTTCATTATAAAAATATGTAAAAATTGTAGAAAATAAAAAAAATATAAAAATAGAAACAATATAAAAATGTTAAAATATTTCATAAAAAGTTAAGCGTTAAGATGAAATTAATAATGCTGGTAAAATAAAAGAATTTAAAAGAATTTTTGCAAATTCATTTTCCTGTGCTGGTTGGTTCTCTTTTTTCCCAACGTTCGTCTTAAAACAGATGTAAAATTGTTTATTTTTTAAAAAACATATAAATATTATAAACATACTAAAAATAAAAAAGCTAACACCAAAGCAAAGCATAAAATATAAGTGACGGGTGAGAGCCGCGCAGGTGAGTTCGCTCCAAGGGGTGGCTTCCGTTTTCTGTTTGGCCGCAGCTTCCTCACCCCGTTGACGGAATCCTCACCCCCCCCCGGGGGATAAAAACAGGGACTTAGGCAACCCTTGGGGCGGTACGAGGCCTGCGACCACCTCCGTGGACGAGGAGGAAACCGCCGCCATTCATCTCGAAAAAAAAAAAAAAAAAAAAGGGGGGAGACGAAACGAAGAGGTAGGGGACCGAGGGGACGTACACAGGCGGTTCCACTACAATCACTATAAAGGTTAATGGAAATTCCATTATAAACCCAACACAGGTGTTAAAAAACCTGGACTTTATATGGATAAGTATATGGTTTTAACGTTCATATAGATTGAGATGCCATAGGAAGGTAATAGGGGAACCCTTTTTTATACCTTAACGAATAGCAGATTGTTTCGAAAAAAAGTCAACACGAATCGTGGTTGTACAATCCGTCGTATTAAGCATTATTAACTACTGTTCGCGAGTTTGGGGAGTGACCAATACAACTCAAATTAAAAGAGTGACAGAAGCTACAAAATTTGCTGCTAAAGTTCGCTGTTGGTGGTTTTTTAAAACGAAAAGTATGATCATGTGTGTGTGTCCCCCTGCTTTTTAAAGAGTTGGAATGGTGAGGATAGAAAATCAATGATTTTATGACATGTGTATATTTTGTTTTTAAAATATGAGCAATAGTTTCCTGATTTCTATTTGATTGTTTAAACTGTCAAAGAGAGGTTAAGAGGTTATGATGACTAGACAAAGTAATTGAGTTATATGTCCCAAGAACGAATACTGTAACCGGGGGACGAAAAGGGGGACAGGGGGGGGAGCAGGACAAAAGAAAAGAGGGAAGAGAAAGAAAGGCAAAAGAAAGAAAGAAAAAAGGAAAGGGAATAAGGGGAAAAAAAAAGGAAAAGAAAGAGCGAGGAGAAGAGGAGAAGATAAGGGAGAGGGGGGGGGTAAGGAGAAGAAGAAGAAAGAAAGAAGAGAGTAGAGAGGAGACAGTAAGAGAAGAGGTCTGGAGAGAGAGGAAGAAGAAACAATAGTGAAGCGAGAGGGAGGGGGAGGGGAGGTGAAGGGGGGAAAAGAGGGAAAGAGATGGGAGGGGCAAGACAGGAGTGAAGGGGGGGAGGAGGAGAAGGGGAGGAAAAGAAAAAAAAAAAGAGGGGAGGGGGGGGAAAGGGGTAAGGAAGGGGAGAGGGGAGGGGAAGGGAGTGAAAGGGAAAGGGGAAGGGGGGAAAGGGGAGGGAAGAAAGGGGAGAATAGAAAGATGAGAAGAGGGGCAGGGGAAAGGGAAAGGGGAGAAATAGAGGAAGAAACAAAAGAAGAGGGAAGGAAAATACGGAAAGAGGGGAGCAAGAGGGGAGAGAGGAGAAAGAGGGAGAGGGAGGAGCAGTAGAGCCGAGAAAGGAGAAAGAGCAGAGGTCCGAGAGAGCAGAGAGAGAAGAAGCGAAGAGAGAACGAGGAGCAGGAAGAGACGACCATGAACAAGGAGCCAGAGAAGAGACAAGAAACAGAACGAAGAAGCGAACAAAAAGAATAGAAAAGGCAGAGCAGAAGCAAAGAGAGAGCAAGACGAGAGAGAGAGACCGCGCGAGAAGAGAACACGCTAAGAAGCGTACAACAAGGAGGACGAGCCGCTATGAAGGAGCGCAAGAAGAAGAGCGCGCAAGAGGACCCGAGCCACCCAGAAGAATGATATAGAGCGCCGGAGAGCAGTGGAGAAGTAAATAGCGAGCCAGGAGACGCGAGAAAGAAGGCCCGAGCAAAGAGATCGAGAGCGGCCTGAGAAGAAGAGGAGGAGATGAGAGAGAAGCGACAGAAGAGAGAAGCGGAGAGATAGAGAAGAGAGAGAATAGAGAGAGAGAGACGGAAGAGAGATGAGAAAGAGAGAGAAATAGAGTAGAGAGAAGAAGAGAGAGAAAGGAATCCTCTTTTCCTCTCCTCTCTCTCTCTCTCTTTCTTTCTCTCCCCCCCCTTCTACTCTCTCTCTTCCCCTTCATCTCTCCTCTTCTTTCTCTCTCTCTCTCTCCCTCTCTCCTCTCCCCTTTCTTATCTCCTCCCTCTTCTCTTCCCCCGCCCCATTTCCTCTCTCTCCTCCTCTCCTCTCTCTCTCTCGCTCTCTCCCCTTTTCCCTTCTCTCCTCTCTTTTCCTTCTCTCTTTTCTCTCCCCCCATCTCCTCCTCTCCTCTTCTCTCTCTCTTTTTCTCTTTTTTCTCCCCCTCTCTCTCTCCTCTTTTCCTTTTACTCTCCCCCCATCTCTTCCCCCTCTCTCTCTCCCTCTCTCTCTCTCTTCTCTCTCTCTCCCTCTCTCTCCCCCCATCTTCTCTCTTTTCTCTCTCTTCTCTCATTCTCTCCTCTCTCTTCTCTCATTCTCTCTCTCTCTCTCCTCTCCCTCCTCTTCTCATTCTCTCTCTCCCTCTCTCTCTCTCTCTCCTCCTCTTCTCTCTCTCTCTCTCTCTCTCTCTCTCTCCCTCTCTCTCTCTCTCCTCTTCCGCCTCTTTTCCCCTCTCCTTCCTCCATATTCCCAATCTCCCCCCCCCCCCCCGACGTACTGCTCCGCCCTGTCGTTTCCGGGTCTCGGGCCTGCTCGCCGCCGGCCTCTTTACCTTTTACCTCCGAGGAAACTCCCTCGCCCGGGGAGTGGAGAGGCAGGTCCGGGAAGGTCAAAGAATGTTTTTTTTTTATTTAAAAAAGGAACACACCTGCACACACAAAAACACAAATATATAATACTACATACAACATAATAATATATAAAAATATATATATTATAATATTTTATTATTTTAAAATATATTATATATTATATATAATT